>NC_034174.2:34537836-34635336 GCF_002021735.2 Oncorhynchus kisutch
GAGTTTTGTTGTTGTGTTCTCTTGATTCACAAGGAAATGCAATTTACAATTGTTCCTCTCAAAGTGTGAAGCAGGGAAACAGAGAGACTTAAGCAGTAAAGGTCAGCCCCAATGTGTTGCATTTGGATGAAAATACACTTAAAGCCTGTGGAAGCAACAACCAGTAGTGAACATAACTCTTTTTCCATCTAAGGTTAGTGTATTGGACATTAGATACAGTAGCTATGTCCTTAGTAAATCACAGATTGCTTGTTACGTCCATCAATCCTCTGTCTAGTCAGTCCGTCACTCTCAATCAATCAATTCATTTATCAGGTAGATCAATCTCTCTATAAATCAATCAGCCATTACTTGCCTCAATACTTGTTTAAATTATTTTCCCGCCTGCACAGTATTGGACGTGGTTCAGTAAATGACTGAAATATTCAGTAATGTGGGTGAAAGTCTCAGAGTGGACTCAATGGGACTACTTAGCCAAAGTGACCTGTTTCATAACAACCACAAATCTACTGATCACACTCATGCAAAAAAATGCAACTTCATAATATAAGTCCAGTTATAGTGATTTCAAGAACCAAAACTCCACACGTCCCTGCACATTTTCCCCCAAAAAAATTGGATTGATTGAGATTGTATCTGTCTAGATGTTCTTTATATTACTGTCAAATAACCGTTAGACACCATTTTGTTCACCGTAAAAGAGTTGTTTTTAAGAGTTGTGTGACTGTGTGTGTGCACGTCCATGCCCGTATACTGTATGATCGTTTCCCCTTTCAACATATAGAAGGAGTTGAGGTGGCCGTGGGGGCTGAATGCTGCTGGTCAGTGGCCTGTTTGTGTTGGTTTCAAACACAGACCTGCGGGTCTTTCTCATGCAAACTAAACTGGGCCCTGTGTCCCTCTATTGTATAAACGTGTGTCTCAACGTCTAACTGATCATCCAGGAGCACAGCAATGACAAAACACATTTGTGTTAATTTTTCTTTTGTCTGTCTCTCTGTTTGTTTTGGTGTGTGTGCGCGCGCACACATCTGTTAATCAATTTGTTTGACTGACTTGCCTAGTTAAATAAAGGTTGAATAAATAAATAGATAAAAGACAGTGTCTTTCTGTGTGTGCGTGTGTGTGTGTCTGTTTGTACAGTTGCACATCTTAATTTGACCCTGCTTGTCACAGGAAATGTGGATTATTATGTGGATTCTAGTTATAATGGACCTTATTGTAGGAGTTGGTACATTTTTTGTTAGGGCAAATCAAGTCTGACATTTTAAAGTGGAAATTACAAACTTTAGCAGCCTTTTTTTAAACCTTGAATACACTACAATATTTCTTTCCTGCTTTACAGGAAAATCCTCTGCGATAACAGAGTGATCAAATTCAGATAGTAGATCAGTTTGTGTCTGTCTGTCTGTCTGTCTGTCTGTCTGTCTGTCTGTCTGTCTGTCTGTCTGTCTGTCTGTCTGTCTGTCTGTCTGTCTGTCTGTCTGTCTGTCTGTCTGTCTGTCTGTCTGTCTGTCTGTCTGTCTGTCTGTCTGTCTGTCTGTCTGTCTGTCTGTCTGTCTGTCTGTCTGTCTGTCTGTCTGTCTGTCTGTCTGTCTGTCTGTCTGTCTGTCTGTGTTTTGCAGTGTGTGTATCTGTCTCTCTGTGATGCAAGTGGTCAGTGATAGATGTTGTGTGTGGTATTCTAACCATGCTGCTTTACCAGCCCCATCGCTCCTTTAGAAAAGGCCTCTGCAGCTGCCTCCTGCCATGCAGCACTGTGGGTTAAACACATACACTTACACACACACTGCACCCCTCCAGCCCTCCTCCTCCTTCTTCCCCTCTCCTCTCCTCCATCTAGGGGGCAGTAAACT
Organism: Oncorhynchus kisutch; assembly: GCF_002021735.2. NCBI lineage: Eukaryota > Metazoa > Chordata > Actinopteri > Salmoniformes > Salmonidae > Oncorhynchus > Oncorhynchus kisutch. Next base: position 34,539,693 of record NC_034174.2, read on the forward strand.
GGTTATCTCTCTCTCTCAGATCCTAATCTGACAGCAGCTCCTGCCTGTTGCCAGGTTACCCCTAGGGGCTCAATCTCCATTTAAATCCCAGCCTGCCCTGCCTACCCGCCCGCCCACCCATCAACACCAGCACTGTACCCCCCATACACCCACCGTTCCACCCCCTGATGCTGCCCTCCCCCCTCTGACCTGGCCCTGAGGGGAAAGGCCCCCTCCCTCTCTGGCTGGAACCGTCACTCACCGGTTTCAGCTGACGGGGACTTCAGCATCACTCAATAGAAGACAGCAGGTGACACACCAGCTATAGTGGGCATCCTGGGCATCCAGCATGAGATGTATGGTGATATAGCTTATTTGCAATTTGGTGAGAATAATGATATGATATACTGTTGTTTATGGAATGAGATCCCAGAATTGTGGGGCTTTATCTGAAGAGGCAAAGTTCCAGCTAGTTTCAACTAGTGCCAGATTGGATAGAAAGGCTAGCTACTAGACCAGTTACACCAGAGCTCCCCCAGGGGGCTGTAGACACAGACTGCAACTCTAGGAAGGGAGTGCCAGGACGGGGCAGCTCTCCACTGGACCACTAGATCTAGGGTCTCTCAGTGACATGGGCAGGTAAGAACAGGGGGATGGTGGTTGAGTGGGAAACGGGTGTCGGCAGGGAGGAGGCCAGTCGCTAGACGGATGAGGGTGGAAGCTAAGGGGGGCAACGCTGGTCAGACAGACGGAATAGAGAGATTCGATGGAGAGATAGGGCCTCCACTCCTCTAGTCTCCTTCTCCTCTTCAGGCCCATGAATGGAGGTCCATTGTGTGTGTCGGAGGGGACGTCCAGGGGCCTGACCCCTGGCCAGAGGTCACAGGGGAGCAGGGGTGGATGAGAGAGAGTCATAATTGCAGCACAAACACAAAGCACAGGCCACAGAGAGAGCGGGGCCCTCCACACCCCAGCCTGCTACAGCCCCGCCACACCACGACAGCCAGGCCAGTCTAGGGGGGCACCGGCCGGGACAGGGGAGGCCAGACGGGAGCAATGGCTATTGGATAAAAGGGGACATTTCAGAAGGGGGCAGATACAGCACCCCCTTATCAAGATTGGCGCTGCAGTCATGCGACCGCCCCCGCCTGGCTCCAAATGGATGGTGGGTTGGCCTATCTCTTATCTGATGGTGATTGGTTGAGGCCCGCGGGCACAGGAAGTGGCAGCCTTGTTTCCCATGGAAAGGGGGAGGGGGAGGCAGTGTTTGTGTTTGTGGGATATTGTAGCACATACTGCATCAGTGTCCATTTTTAACTTTTGTGTTTTTTTGCTGTTTTTGCCAGCATGCTTCGGAGTTTTGCATGAAAAACTAGAAAAAAGATGCAATGGTACTGTTTTGTCCATCTTGAGAGACCGTAGCCAGTATGCACTTCCTCAAAATTAATCTAAGATAACTCAAGAAATCTGTCATTAATTTTGACGGTTTTGCCGAGGAGATGTTAATCGCACAATTTTACATCTAACTAAGATGTTTGGTGCAGTATTCCTCAAGTGAAAAAATAGTACTGTTTGTCCATCTTGAGAGGCCGTAGCCAGTATGCACTTCCTCAAAATAGTCAGAATTAATCTAAGATAACTCAAGAAATCTGTTATTCATTTGGATGTTTTTGTGGGGGAGCTCTTAGTCTCGCAATTTGACATCTTTCTTACAGTGTTTATCAAGTATTTTTCTTTTGCATGAAAACGAGTCGTCGCTTGTTGAATGACAACAAACACTTAACTGAAGAATCCCTACTGTTGACCAATTACCAACAAAGGGGTGAAGACCTCTGCTACTGACTTCAGCTTGTGTGTGATCTAACACCTGAAAAAAAACCTTCCCGAAGACCAAAACTAACAATAACATCACAAAACGTCATCATAATATATGCACAAATTGTTTCGAATGGGAAGCATGGGGACACTTTTATGTCTGTCCATTTGCGTCCCTGTCTTTCCATAATTCTCTCTAGACATCTCTACATGCACTTTCTCTTGTACTGCACAACTTCATACCTCTCTTATGTGAGCCATATCAAGCCACAGAGGAAAGTCTACATCCCATAATACTCATATTACAGTCTATTGGCCTGATGTGTCCGTACACTGCATTCACAACTCTGTTGCTCTTTCATGTCTTTAATGGTTAATGCATTTCTATACTCAGCTATTGGATGTCATTGAGTGTTTGCTGCCAATTGAATCCACTGTGCAGCAGCTGTAAGGGTGGTGTAATAGAGACCGATATGTCCGTGGACTGTGAATTGTAAATGCATTCCTGCGTATGGGCGGTACTCATCTGTATTCCTACTGTGGCTCTCTAGTACGTCTCTCGTCTATTCACTGGGAGAGCAGCAGTCATATTCAGTCAATGCATAGAATAGAGCTCCATTACTTTATGAATCCAACTGAATGACACATGAATTCCTTTACCCAGAAATAAGTGTTTCTCTGCATTTTGTGCTTGTATTATGAGGTGTGTTCATTGAGGCTCACCAATAAGCCCTAATGTTAGTCTGCGGCAATGCCCTGTGCAAATGTTGTCTCAATTACACAGATCTGTGCGGTGTTAAATGAGTGAGTTTGTTTGACTTGGTGCGTGGGCTTAGTTAATCAAGTTGTTGTTTTTCAGTTGGAGACTGTTCAGTCTTGAACAGTGCATTTACAGATATAGGATGTTCATTTGGCCAGTTTCTCACAGTAGGAAGATAATCCTACAGCAACAAGAAATGGCAATTATTGTATGGATAATAATTCATGGACATTTTTGTAGGGGTTGATAGATTGTTTGTTATAGGGCAATCAAGTTTTACATTTTTAAGTGGAAATTGCAAACTTTGGAAGCCTTTTGCATTTCCTGCAGAGCATGAAGTTTCCTGCAACAACAGGGGGATGAAATTAATATCCTACATCTGTAGAACAGCTGAAGCGTTTTATGGGACTCTTTGTACATGTCTTAACTTGTGTAGCTGTAGTCTGCACACACAGCCAGTTAGCAAGGAGGTTTTTTCACAACGTCTCAGTAGGAGAAGCTAATCTTTTCTCTTTCTTTCTTGATATCAGTGTGATATTTGGATTACTATCCGATGCCCGATTGGTTGGCTGAAGCCACCCAGAGACACACACAGCTCTGATGGATCACTGTTTAATGCACAGGCGCCTGGTGGAGGAAAGGGGGAGGAGAGTTTTTTTTTATGTGAGGAATGGTGGATAAAATATGGAGCGCTGCAGTTGTGTGTGTGAGGGGTGTGTGTTAGAGAGAAAGAGAGAGAGTTAGTGTGTGTATCATCCCTCCCTCTCCTATCCCGACTTCAGCAGCTGTAATTCAGCCTTGTGTCCCAAAGAGGAGTTTCCTCAGCATGTTTAATCTAAAATGGGTCCAACATTTTTGGATCCTTTGATAAAGATGAGAAAAAAAGATACATGTGTAAAATAATACACATACTGAGCTATATTGTAAGCTAAAAAGATTTCAACATTATTTTATTGTCGTACAATTTCTCAAAGAAATAGATTTTCTTTATCAAGTAATACAAAAAAATCTAAAATAGTTGGGATCAGAATGATTGGATCCCCTGTTTTCAATGCTTTTTCTAAAATGTGTTATGAGTTGGAGAACGCATTGGGAGGGATCTTAGACCATTCCTCTCTACAGAATCTTTCCAGATCCTTGATATCCTTCGTCTGTGCTTGTGGAATGCCCTCTTCAATTCAAACCGTAGGTTTTCAATGGCTTCAAGACCAGAGACTGAGATGGCCATTGGAAAATGCAGATTTGTTAAATTAACTATTTCTTTGTGGAATTAGATGTGGGCTTGGAGTTATTGTCTTGGTGGAAGATCCACTTGCGGCCTCCTGGCAGAGGAAACCAGGTTTTTGGCTAAAATGTCCTGGTACTGGGTGAAGTTCCATGATGCCGTTGACCTTAACAAAGGCCCCATGACCAGTGGAAGCAAAATAGCCAAAGATCCACCACCATATTTCACAGTAGGGATGAGGTATTTTCTGAATATGCATTGTTCTTTCGAAGACCAAACCCACAATTAGTGTGTGTGGCCAAAGACCTCTATTTTCATGTCATCTGACTAGATCTATTTGTATTTGTATTTATTATGGATCCCCATTTGCTGCTGCCAAGGCAACTACTGTTCCTGGGATCCAGCAAAATGAAGCCAGTTTATATAATTTAAAACATTACAATACATTCTGTGTATTATACACACTGTGTGCCCTCAGGCCCCTACTCCACCACTACCACATATCTACAGTACTAAATCCATGTGTATGTGTGTGTACAGTGCACATTTTACTGCTCGCATCAGTTACTTGATGTGGAATAGAGTTCGAAATAGTCATGGCTCTATGTAGTACTATGGACCTCCTATAGTCTGTTCTGGACTTGGGGACTGTGAAGAGACCTCTGGTGGCATGTCTTGTGGGTTATGCATGGGTGTCTGAGCTGTGTGCCAGTAGTTTAAACAGATAGCTTGGTGCATTCAACATGTCAATACCACTCACAAATACAAGTAGTAATGAAGACATTCTCTCTTCCACTTTAAACCAGGAGAGATTGACATGCATATTATTAATATTAGCTCTTTGTGTACATCCAAGGGTCAGCCGTGCTGCCCTGTTCTGAGCCAATCGTGGCACCTGGCCACATGACTGAACAGGTGTCAAGGTGCGACAAAACTAGGGCCTGTAGGACCTGCCTTGTTGTTAGTGCTGTTAAGAAGGCAGAGCAGAGCTTTATTATGGACAGACTTCTCCCCATCTTAGCTACTTTTGCATCAATATGTTTTGACCATGACAGTTTAAAATCCAAGGTTACTCCAAGCAGTTTAGTCAACTCAACTTGCTCAATTTCCACATTATTCATTACAAGATGTAGTTGAGGTTTAGGGTTTAGTGAATGATTTGTCCCAAATACAATGCTTTTAGTTTTAGAAATATTTAGCTCTATCTTACTCCTTTCTGGTCAGAGACTACTACAGTCTACTGACTCATCAAGTACCAGTGTGTGTGGCTGTGTGTGTCTGTGTGAAGGTGTGGTCGGATCATTCCATGGGTCATTGTGTCAGTCTGTCTGTCGTGTGTGAGAGCGTACTCGGTACATCTGAAACCTTTGGGCTGCCGCCGGGCATTGTGGGCCGGTGGTGCTCCACCTGGCTGACTGATACAGGTCTGTTTGAAGTCTGGTCTGGGAGAATGAGACCCATTCATGATCCCCCCTCATCCCCTCTGCACCTCCCCAACTCCACCTCCCTCCATCCCCCCTCCACTCTGTTAACAACTGAAACGCTACACTGCCTGTGCTCATAGAGGGGTATGTGAAGGGGACAGGGAGAGGTTGGGGGGGGGGGGGGGGGGAGCGGCGTGACAGACAGAAATATGATGAAATAATCTGAAGATGATCTTTGGAGGTGAGGAGGAAGGATGGAAGAGAGAAGAGGAACGAGGGAGAAGGAAGTGGAGAGGATATGACTGTGAATGAGGAAAATAATGAAGTTCAGAGAAGCAGTTTGATGAAGATGCCAATTGTTCAGGTACAGCTACTATTGTCAGTACAGTGCAATGTACAGGTGTATTGTATATGTCTGGGTTTATGTGTCATTTAGGTATGTTCTTGCATGCGTGTATTATGCTCGTGCCTGTGTGTCTGTGAATATGAGAGTATAGGTTACACTCCCCGTGTCAGTGGTATCGGAGAGATCAGCTGCTGACGGACAGACCCTAGGTCAGTTCCTGGCCCTCTCACCAGGCTTTGTCAGTGGGATTACTATGCTGGAATGTGGCCTGGGACAGACAGATGGACAGACACACTCCCTCCACCCTTTTTTTCTGTGCCTATGTCTGTCGGTTTCTATCTCCGTCCATCCATCTGTCCGTCACTCTCTTTGTCTCCGTCTGTCCTCCCCCCACCTCGTCTTCTCTCTCTCACAACGGCCTGCTTTGCACCTGTGTAGCCCTTCTTCTTTTGCTAAATTTCTCTGTCTGCGTGGCTTTCTCAGTCTCGCTCTCCTCATTTGACATTTTAGTCATTTAGCAGAAGCTCTTATCCAGAGCGACCTACAGGAGCAATTAGGGTTAAGTGCAAGGGCACATCGACAGATTTTTCACCTAGTCGGCTTAATGATTCGAACCAGCAACCTTTCAGTTACTGGTCCAGAACTCTTAGCCGCTAGGCTACCTGCTGCCCTCGCGGCTGCATCGCCCTGCCTTTCTTTCTCTTTGTCTTGCTATCCCTCACTCTCGACTTTGTCCTTCGTATGAATGACAGGAAATGGCTATCTTCTCCTCTCCCAATGGGGAGAGAGGGAGAGAAAGGGAGAAAAGGGGTGATTTAAAATGTGAACAAGAGGAAAGGCATTTCCTTTGATTCTTCTGCTCTGTATTTGTCGTCTGCTCTGTCTGATTCATTGAGTCCAGGGTCCATTCTCACACCTGTCACATCTGCCTCTGTATTTCATGTTATTCCCATTTCCCTGTGGATGGGCTGTCAGGACCGTCAGCAGCATTCCCTAATGCTTCCCCATTCCATTGGAGGACCCTTCTGTCCCAATCCCTTTTGGGAAGAAGTCACCTGTCTTTTGTGGAGAGGGAACAAAACTACAATGATGTTGTCTAAGATATGGACTCCATTTCTCTACCTGCCTATATACCCATTCAATGACACCTCTCTCTCTCTCTCTCTCTCTCCCTCTCTCTCTCTCTCTCTCTCCCTCTCTCTCTCTCTCTCTCTCTCTCTCTCTCTCTCTCTCTCTCTCTCTCTCTCTCTCTCTGCCCCCCCCCCCCCACTCTCTGATTGTTATCTCCAGTTGGCTTATTACTTCCTGTAGGGTTCAGGAGCTCTTTCTCTGCTCTCAGTTTGATGCTGTTTATGTTTATTACAAAGACAAGCTTTCATATCCCCTTTAACCTCAACAGCCACTGCCATAAAAGTCTTGTTTAATAATTGAAGCAGTGACCTGGCCCACGTATAAAGTCTTGTTTAATAATTGAAGCAGTGACCTGACCCACGTATAAAGTCTTGTTTAATAATTGAAGCAGTGACCTGACCCACGTATAAAGTCTTGTTTAATAATTGAAGCAGTGACCTGGCCCACGTATAAAGTCTTGTTTAATAATTGAAGCAGTGACCTGGCCCACGTATAAAGTCTTGTTTAATAATTAAAGCAGTGACCTGGCCCACGTATAAAGTCTTGTTTAATAATTAAAGCAGTGACCTGGCCCACGTATAAAGTCTTGTTTAATAATTGAAGCAGTGACCTGGCCCACGTATAAAGTCTTGTTTAATAATTGAAGCAGTGACCTGACCCACGTATAAAGTCTTGTTTAATAATTAAAGCAGTGACCTGGCCCACGTATAAAGTCTTGTTTAATAATTGAAGCAGTGACCTGGCCCACGTATAAAGTCTTGTTTAATAATTGAAGCAGTGACCTGACCCACGTATATAGTCTTGTTTAATAATTGAAGCAGTGACCTGGCCCACGTATAAAGTCTGGTTTAATAATTGAAGCAGTGACCTGACCCACGTATAAAGTCTTGTTTAATAATTGAAGCAGTGACCTGGCCCACGTATAAAGTCTTGTTTAATAATTGAAGCAGTGACCTGACCCACGTATAAAGTCTTGTTTAATAATTGAAGCAGTGACCTGGCCCACGTATAAAGTCTTGTTTAATAATTAAAGCAGTGACCTGGCCCACGTATAAAGTCTTGTTTAATAATTGAAGCAGTGACCTGGCCCACGTATAAAGTCTGGTCCAGTCACTTCCAAAATGATGCTCAGCTGTATTAGCTATATTAGCTGTATTAGCTATATTAGCTGTATTAGCTGCATTAGCTGTATTAGCTGCATTAGCTATATTAGCTGTATTAGCTGTATTAGCTGTATTAGCTGTATTAGCTGTATTAGCTGTATTAGCTGCATTAGCTGTATTAGCTATATTAGCTGTATTAGCTGCATTAGCTGTATTAGCTATATTAGCTGTATTAGCTGCATTAGCTGTATTAGCTATATTGTATGCTCCAAAACATGGGGAAATTATATTATTTTGTACTAATGCAATTGCTCAGAGAAAGAGATTTTGTTTAACAAGAATATAATTTTTTTGCTAAAAAGGATAAGGGTCAAAACTATTTAACCCCTGTTTTCAATGCTCCAGCACCCTCCCCTTGTGAGGTTAACGACACTGAGCCTTTTTCTGAAATGTTTTATGAGTTGGAGAACTGTCACATTCTCTTATGTATCTGTTTTAGTATGGTCAGGGCGTGAGTTGGGTGGGTTGTCTATGCTCCGTTTTCTAAGTTGTGTTTGCGTTTGGCCTGGTATGGTTCTCAATCAGAGGCAGGTGTCGTTAGTTGTCTCTGATTAAGAATCGAGACCTGCAGTGTGCCTCCACGGTCCGGTCTATCTGGTGCCGCCTCCACGCACCAGCTCTCCGGTGGCAGCCCCCCGCACCAGGCTGTCTCGCCGTCTCCTCCCTACAGGTGCTCCCGCCTGTCCAGTGCTGCCAGAGTTTTCCTCATGCCCAGCGCTGCCAGAGTCTCCCGTCTGTCCTGAGCTGCCAGAGTCTCCCGTCTGTCATGAGCTGCCAGAGCCGCCCGTCTGTCCTGAATTGCCAGAGCCGCCCGTCAGTCGGGAGCTGCCAGAGCCGTCCGTCAGTCGGGAGCTGCCAGAGCCACCCGTCAGTCGGGAGCTGCCAGAGCCGCCCGTCAGTCGGGAGCTGCCAGAGCCGTACGTCAGCCGGGAGCTGCCAGAGCCGTCCGTCAGCCGGGAGCTGCCAGAGCCGTCCGTCAGTCGGGAGCTGCCAGAGCCGTCCGTCAGCTGGGAGCTGCCAGAGCCGCTCGTCAGTCGGGAGCTGCCAGAGCCGTCCGTCAGTCGGGAGCTGCCAGAGTTGCCCGTCACACCGGTGCTGCCGGAATCGCCCTTCACTCCGGAGCTGCCGGAGTCTCCCGTCCGTCCGGTGCTGCCGGAATCTCCCGTCCAGTCGGGACCCGTGGCTTGGGTCGCCGCTCTTAAGAGGCCACGGAGGTGGTTAAAGAGGCGGAGAAAGACTATGGTGGAGTGGGGTCCACGTCCCGCGCCAGAGAGACACCGCGGACAGACACCCACCCAGACCCTCCCCTATAGGTTCAGGTTTTGTGGCCGGAGTCCGCACCTTTGTCACGTTCTGACCTTAGTTCTTTTGTTATGTCTTTGTTTTAGTATGGTCAGGGCATGAGTGGGGTTGGTTTTCTATGTTCCGTTTTCTATGTTGTGTTTGCGTTTGGCCTGGTATGGTTCTCAATCATAGGCAGGTGTTGTTAGTTGTCTCTGATTGAGAATCGTACTTATATATCCTTTTCCCACCAGTGTTTCGTGGGTGTTTATTTTCTGTGTCTGTGTGTTCCACATGGAACTGTTTCGGTTTTGGTTATTTCACGTGTCGTTTATTGTTTTGTTTCAGTGTTCACTTGTTTTAATAAAGAGCATGAACACGTACCACGCTGCGCATTGGTCCTCCGATCCTTACTACTCCTCCTCGTTGGAAGCATGAACACGTACCACGCTGCACATTGGTCCTCCGATCCTTACTACTCCTCCTCGTTGGAGGCATGAACACGTACCACGCTGCACATTGGTCCTCCGATCCTTACTACTCCTCCTCATCAGAGGAAGAACACATTGGGATAGGTCTTAGACCATTCCTCCATACAGAATCTTTCCAGATCCTTGATATCCTTCGTCTGTGCTTGTGGAATGCCCTCAATAATTCAAAGCACAGGTTTTCAATGGGGATTCAATGGAGATGGCCATTGGGAAATGTCGATTTTATGGTCAATTAACCATTTCTTTGTGGATTTGATGTGTGCTTGGGGTTATTGTCTTGCTGGAATATCCACTTGCGGCCAAGTTTCAGCCTCGTGGCAGAGGCAACCAGGTTTATGGCTAAAATTGTCCTGGTACTGAGTAAAGTTCATGATGCCGTTGACCTTAACAAGGGCCCCATGACCAGCGGAAGCAAAATTTCCCCTTTAACATCAAGGATCAACCACCATATTTTACAGCAGGTATGGGGATATTTTCTCCTACTGGGTCCTTATATGATGCAGGTATGGGGTTATTTTCTCCTACTGGATCCTTATACGATGCTAAACCCACCACTGGTCTGCCTGGCCAAAGACCTCTATTTAATGGACCTCTATTTAACTCCAAATGGAGTTAGAAAATGCAAACAATGACTAGGATTTTTTTGTGGGCCACCAGGCAGAAAATAAGTGAGTGAAAAAGTGGAAGTCCCCTGCTGAGTTTCCTCTATGATCTCAGCCAAGCCAGTAGTATTTCTCTAAATACAATAGTCATCTATCTGTAAGAAGTGTGAGCGTGCGTTTTTAGTTTGTAACGAACAGCTATGCCCTTTCTGTCACATGGTCTGTGTGTGTGTGTGTGTGTGTGTGTGTGTGTGTGTGTGTGTGTGTGTGTGTGTGTGTGTGTGTGTGTGAGTTTTGCACTAGAGATACTGCTGACAATTTAATAAGGTTTTTATAGAGACAGCAGAGGCACACATGCACACGCACACACACACACACACACACACACACACACACACACACACACACACACAATAGATGTTCCAATAATGCATCCTGTGGAATGAGCATTCTGTTTTCTGGCTTAATCATCTGACCTTGGCAAAAATGGACACACACACACACACACACAGGGGCATCATACATCCATTATTTTAGAAGGGGCACAAAATACGTGACGAGAGTGCGGTGATGCCCGGAGGGTGTTGGAGAATTTAGAATTTTTTAAACACCTGAAATCACATTTTCCTGCAATCCATAACCATTATGCCTAATTTGATGTAAAAAATATAACTTTTTCTGCGTAGGTTATTTAAACATACCTCTTTACTTGTTCAATTGTAATTTTAATGAGGGTGTCATTCTGACTGTTGTAAATTACACATCAATATACTGTAATAACATGCCTAGGATATTACATCCAAATTACAACACAGTACATGGGATCATAACACACATCAATAAAGGCACATATCATGGCAATAAACAAATATAATAATATTATCATAAAGTCACAGTTTTCATTTAAACCAAGTATTTTTCTGCATATTTAAGGGTACCTTTTGAGCTGTCTGTATCCTCCTGACTGGTGGTTCTTTGTTTGAAGAAACTAAATATGCTTTTCTGCACCTAAATATGCTTTTCTGCACCTAAATATGCTTTTCTGCACCTAAATATGCTTTTGCCAGCAGGCATGCAGGCTACGATAGTTAGACAAGCTACTCTAACTTGATTAATAGCCTGAAATGGCTTAGTGGCTAGTTGTGAAGTTGGGAGATTGGGAACCTATCTAGCTGATTAGCTGAAGACAACTTTATAAAATTGCTACGTGGTTAGTATTACAAAGAGATACTGTTTCATTTATTTTGTATTCATCAAGAAGGAATCAATAGGTTACATAGCATGATCAAATGAAATTACAAACTTACCTCCTGTGAGTCCTTCCCACCAGCTAAAATCAAATCAAAGTGTGTGTGTGTGTGTGTGGGAGGGAGGGGGGTACTCTTTGCCTGGCCCAGTCAGTATGCCATGCTCCCTCGGCAAAATACAGCTGACATCTTATTGTAGATATTTATAAAACGTTGGCTTAAAAATGAAGTTCAGTAATGAATTTAACATCTTAGATTTTATTTGTACAAATCTGAGAGGGCACGTGCCCTTTTGCCCACTATGGACATGACGCTGCTACGACTCACACGCCATCCTAACTTCCTGTGTTATCACTTCCTGTGTTATCACCACCTCCACCATCCTCCATCAGCCTCCCCTTCCCATTAATTTACCCCCCCTCCTCATCCCTCAATCCTCATCCCCACCTCCAAAACAAAACACTCAGCCTCCTGGGGTAACCAGAGCCCCCCAGCCACCCTCTCAACTGGCACAGTCCTGCAGCGCGTTCAGCAGGACGTAACATTTTAGAACATTCAGATAGAAATAGGCTATGTAGAACAAACGTGCCTCTGACATGTGGAATAAGGAATCACATCAGCTTTATTCATGACATTTCTATCTGCAACGTTCGACAATGTTTGGCAACTGAATGGTGGCCCTGCTAAACTCCAGTGCTCCCTGATTAGATTTGACTCCTCCAATTGAATCTCCTCACTGAAACAAGCACCCTTAAACACACACATACGCTCGCTAGCCAGTGAAACCTAACTTAGTTGTTTTGTTTACACCATGACCCTTGGTCTCAGTAAAAGCTGCTAATAGGAGCAAATTACTGCCAACAACTTGGAAATATCAAGTGGCTGACTGCTCAACCCTGATGCTATTAGCTCCCGGCCAATCTAATTACAGCCCTGAGAGAGGGCCGGGAGTGGGGGCAGGGGGTGAGTCGGCGGGAGGAGGGAAAGTGGGAGTCACATAGCCCCCGGGAGGTGGGAGGGTTGGGGGCGGAGGGTACCTGCCTTTTTGGCCGCTAACTGTGACTGTTAGTGTGTAATGTAATTTGGAGAGCACCGTGGGGTAGATTGGCCATGGGACCGCCATCCAGGCTCTTTAGCAGGGAAGTGATCAGATCACCACTGTCTATTAGCAAATGGAATGGGCCGTGACAGAACACTCTCTATCTCTCTATCTTTCTTTCTTTCTATCTTTCTTTCTATCTTTCTTTCTTTCTATCTTTCTTTCTTTCTTTCTCTCTCTCTCTCTCTCTCTCTCTCTCTCTCTCTCTCTCTCTCTCACGGTCTCTCTCGCTCTCTCTCTCTCTCACGGTCTCTCTCGCTCTCGCTCTCTCTCACTCCATTTGTCTTCCTCTGTCTCTGTGATTTTCTAGTCATTCTGCAGTAGTACTATAATGAAACCAGCAGACAGACAGATGAGTGGAAGTGAAAACAATATGAATATTCCTCCAGTGCTCCAACATAGCATCTGAATGACACCGTCCATTATGACACCTCAGTGTGTCAGGTGATGGTGTAATGTTGTTAGATTCCTGCAGCGCTCCGTCTGAGGTCTGTTTGTTATGTTTCTGCTGGTTGAGTCATTAGGGTGTCAGTGACCCGAGGGTCAGTTATGTCAGTTATAGCACGGCTCACAGCCTGCCGGGTCAACTTTGTTTGACGCCTGGAAACATAAGAAAGTCAGCCAGTAACTCAAACCAGGCCTGTTAATCGACGCTAATGCAGGTTTGATGTAGTCGTATTTCTCTCTCTCTCTCTCTCTCTCTTGCGCTTCTCCCCTCTCTTTTAACCTCTATTACCGTGCCCCGCTCTCTTCTTCCCTGTCCCTGTCTCCCTCCTCCCCTTCTCCACTTCCTTTCCCCCCTCCCCTCTCCCTGTGGTACTCTGTCCTCTCGGCTCCATTACCCCCCCTCCCCACCCATGCACCCCCCGGGCATCTCGAACCTAATTTACACAGATCTGTTTAGCCAGCACAGGAAGCAACCCGCGCCCTTAACAAAATTAGCCGTCCGGCCAGCGAATGGGCCGCGGGGCTGGTCTGCAGGGACCAATCACAAAGGGTTTAGGTCATACCACTTTCCCCCTGCACGCGGGGAGGGTGGTCCCTAAGTGCTGTGCTCCAGCCGGTTCCACCACCTCACCCCCCTGTCATGGGGACTTGGACTGGTCCGAAAGCTCACCTCTAACCAGGTCCATTACAGTTAAAAAATATATATATAGGCTGATTCCTCCTGCATAATGATGACGGGGATGCAGATGCACTGAGTGCTGCACTAACAGACTCATGTGCACGGCTACGCTCTGATCACTATCTCGCCGGCGCCTCAATAATTTGGCTCTGAAGTTTGACCCATTACTCTGACCTATGCATTTCCTCTTTCCTCCCTATCCCTTTATCCCCCTTCATCTATCCATCACCTCTCTCTCTCTTTTCCTTCTAAGGGCTTCAAGCAGGGTTGTAGATCAGGCCCTTTGTCAGAGGTGGAGGCATATAATAATGCTTTTCTCTTTTGCATGATTGACTTCATCACAAAGTCCTAACTCAGTTAACAGAGTGGGTATTGGGCCAGACTTCCACCCTGGCTGTCTCTGTCGGTCTGTACCTTTGTGGGATGAGACTGCCAAGAGATGCTGTAGCTCCCATGGGTTCCTGTTTAATACTCCAGTGCTGTATGGGGTCTCAAGAGGAGGGTGAGGCCTCTAAAACCTGCTACACACCAGAGTTCCACATATTTCTGTGCCGCTGAATTTTTGGAACGGACTGTATACGACGCTCTGTTGCTCAATTTGTGTAGTGTGTAGCAGGCTGTACACGTCACAATAGCTCTATAGCCCCCCGCCACCCCCTCCGTCCCATCCCAAATCTGTTTCTGTATGTGTCAGGGGCTCTGGAGGGGGAGCTCTGTGTGCTATCTCTCTCTCCTCCCTCGTTCCAATCACCCCTCTCTCCATGCCCTCTGCACAGGTAATTAACTTCTCCTCTCTTCCCCCCCACCCATACCCTCATCCACCCTCCTCCCCTCTGCTCCTTATCTGGGCTCCTTTGACTATCAGCCTCTCTCTTTTCCTGTCTCGCTCTCTTTCCCTCTCTCTCTCCTTCCTCCTGTGTTAATTCTTCTGAATGAAGGTGGGGAATAGTTAGAGACCTTAATCCCAGATACCCTCCTTTCTCCATCCCCCTTTTCTCCTCCACTTCCCTCCTCTTCCTTTGTTTCGACCCGTTCTCTCCCACTCCCCCCCAGCTTGTCCCTTGTCCTTACCCTTTCTTAACTGGAAAGACGACCTACATAAATTCTTCTTCTTCTCCTTGGTTTTAGAGTGAGACTTAAGAGAGAGATTGGATTCATTTAACCTGTTATCCTGATCAGTGAGAGACAGATTCTTTATCCTTTTACACTCCATCCTGATTATGACTACCCCTGAGACTGAACACACACGCACACGCACACACACACACACACACGCACACACACACACACACACGCACACGCGCACGCACGCACACGCACGCACACGCACGCACACACACACGCACACACACACACACGCGCACGCACGCGCACGCACACACGCACGCACACACGCACGCATGCACATGCACACGCACGCGCACACACACACACACACACACACACACACACACACACACACACACACACACACAGCGACAAAGGCAAGATGAGCTAAGAGAGGTTACATTTAGGCACACAGAGGGATTAAAAATGTGATTGTAATTACTTTTTCTTTCACTGGGGTTCATTTGTATTGAGACCCTGTTCCTCATCCGTTTGCACCATAGAAGAGACCACAGCGAGGTCACAGCTCTGAGAATAGGACCGGCCGACACCATACAAAGACACACAGAACAAGAGATAGAGAAAGGGGGAGAAACAGAAAGAGAGAGAGAGAGAGAGAGAGAGAGAGAGAGAGAGAGAGAGGTCTCATCCCTCTCCTGTGTAGAAGAGATACCTGGTGACTGATATGCTCTCTGTTCTCTGTGGCAGACGCCATCTTGTGATTTCATTTGGAGTGTGTGACTCTGAGGTAATGAGGAGATAGTTAATGTGACTGAACAGAGAATACAGAGGAGGGTACGATCCCTAACGCAATAATCACTGTCAGAATGAATGCGCTGATAATGGAGACATATTACTCTGATTGAATGTCAGAGGAATTAAGGAGGACGGATATCTCTATATTCTTTCTCTCTCTTTATCTCTACACCTTTCTTTCTTTCTGCGCCCCACTCACTCTCTCTCTGTCTCTCTACATATCCCTCCATCTCACCCCCTGTCTGACTCCTGGTGTGTGGCGGTCCGGGCAGGTCAGGGGTCACAGTGCTAAATCAGTAGTGTGGGTGGTGGAGGGATTTGTTCCAGATCGTGTGTGGCGAGGGAGTCTCTGCATCAGGGATCTCTGGTGAGGGTTCAGAGGAAGGTAGTTACCTCCAACATCCTTCTGGCCTTTTATCATTGACCTGTGAGAGTCACTTTGTTCATAAAAAAACAAAAGCCAATGACTCGTTTAGTACAGCAGTCCAAAGTGGATTTGCACATACTTTTAGTCTTCAAAGAGCTGCAATAACACCTAATATAATACAAGGGAAGATCAAATCATTTAAGATTAGGATTAAATACGGTTTCATTATAAATTGTATCATATCACACCATACTATATACTACTGTATGTTACCATAAATGTGTAAAAATGCTAAATCTATATATTTTCTGGGAAATGTATAAATTAACTGTTTTTACACATTTCCCGTAACATACATAAGCATCTCAAGTACAAAAAAAATGCATTACCCTTTCTCTCCCACTTCTCTCTCCCCTCTGTCCCTCTTCTTACACCTCTGTCTATAGCAGGGAGACAAAGGAGTAACACACACCCTCTATACAGAACTCAGCCTCACCAAGTGACTACAGTTTACTCTTCAACACCCCGCAGCACTGCTGCAGCACAGGCCTGCCTTGCCAGGGTGGTCTCACTCAGGAAAATGTCGGGTCCTGGTCCAAAAACAACCCCTAGCCCCAAGGCACTTCGTATAGATCTGATAGAATTGGATATTGTAACAATATGGCAGTAGCTTCATATTGCCCTCTGATAAACTTGCCTAGTTAAATTAAGGTTAAATAAATTAAATTAAATTAAAAAGCTTGGTGGAATTTCGCCACATTGCTTATACCTACCATTTCACATTCAGAACGAGCCAAGTGCCTAGGGTTTGCTTCTGGACCGTCGCCACTGATGTGCAGTATTACAGCATGGCTAACTCGGGTCACATGACTGTGGTGAGAGTGGTGCATGCAGGGTAGAGGTATATTCCCTTGTGCAGGTCTGTCTGTGGCCTGCTGGGTAGAGATGGATGATGGAGGAAGAGAACAACAGAGATGAAACAGAGAGGGATAGAGATGGGGGAGAGAGAGAGAGGTAGAGGAGGAGAATAAGGGAGGAGAGAGCGTGAGATTACTCAGCCTGCTTATCTCAAACAGAAAGAAGGCCAGGATGAAGAGATAGGAAAAGCGGGATAGTAGAAGAGTGGTGAGAAGCAGGGTAAGGGGGGAGTGGGAAAGGGTGGGGGAGGAGGGTTAGGAGGGAGAGAGGGAGGGAGAGAGACATAGTGGTGGTGGAGGAGGGTAAGGGGGAGTGGGAATGGGTGGGGGAGGAGGGTTAGGAGGGAGAGAGGGAGGGAGAGAGACATAGTGGTGGTGGAGGAGGGTAAGGGGGGAGTGGGAAAGGGTGGGGGAGGAGGGTTAGGAGGGAGAGAGGGAGGGAGAGATAGGGGTGGTGGAGGAGGGGAAGGGGGAGAACACTATGGCTCCTTATAAGATCTGGGCCTCCCCTGGTGTCTGACCCTCCTACAGTGACTCACCTCCAGTTGAAATATTACTGCCTTTCATCTCTCCTTCGTCCTCTCCTCCTTATCCCTCCATCAATCTTCCTCTCTTCCTCAATCCCTTCATCCGTCCCCACTCACCTCTTCCCTCCTTTAGAGGTCACAGTAAGTCACAAAGAGGTACAGGTTGAGCCACCTCCCTTCCCAACCATTTCTGAATTCAAATGTGTGTGTCCTCTATCACCCTGTCCCACAACCATCCATCTCCCCTCTAACCCGCTTCACCTCTCTTCACCCACTGAAAAACAGAGCATGTGGTGGCATAACACTGAAAATGGTCCCCTCTGAGGTAAAATTGTGAGGACCGACGCTGGAGACGAGAAGCAAGTGAACATTTAATGAAACATGGACAGGAACAGAATACGGACAGCGTCTGGACAGGGGAAAACAAAACAACAATAATGCTGACATGGGGAACAAACTGAGGAGCAGACAGATATAGAGGGGCAATCAACAAAGTAAAGGAGTCCAGGTGAGTCCAATGAGCGCTGATGAGCGTAATGATGGTGACAGGTGTGTGTAATGAAGGGCAGCCTGGCACCAGAGAGAGGAAGCGGGAGCAGGCGTGACAAAAACAGGTTCAATCTCCTTATCCACTGTATCTTTTACTCAAGTATGACAATCTCCTTATCCACTGTATCTTTTACTCAAGTATGACAATCTCCTTATCCACCGTATATTTTACTCAAGTATGACAATCTCCTTATCCACTGTATCTGTGCCCAGTGGTGGAAAAATAACCCATCTGTCATACTTGAGTAAAAGTAAAGATACCTTAAGAGAAAATCACTCAAGTAAAATCACCCAGTAAAATACTACTTGAGAAAAAGTATAAAAATATTTGGTTTTAAATATATTTAAATATCAAAAGTAAATGGAATTGCAAAAATATATTTCAATATCAAAAGTAGAGGTAAAAGTATCAAGAATTTCAATTTAATAATTCAAGAATTTCAATTTCAATGACTTCTATTAGGCAATCCAAACGGCACAATTTCTTGTTTTTTAAATTTATGTATAGTCAAGGGCACACTCCAACACTCAGACATTATTTACAAATTAAGCATTTGTGCTTAGTGAGTCTGCCAGATTAGAGGCAGTAGGGATGTTCTCTTGGTAAGTTTGTCTGAATTGGACAGTTTTCCTGTCCTGTTAAGCATTCAAAATGTAATGAGTACTTTTGGGTGTCAGGCAAAATGTATGGAGTAAAAGGTACATTATTTTCTTTAGGAATGTAGTGAAGTAAAAATAAAAGTTATCAAACATATAAATAGTAAAGTAAAGTATAGATACCAAAAAATGACTTAAGTAGTACTTTAAAGTATTTTTACTTAATTACTTTACACCACTGTCTGTGCCCCATTACAGTCAATACCCCACCTCGACAGCCTCTGCCAAGCAGCTCAGTCTAAGATTACCCAGCAAAACTCTTTGTTGGCATGACAAAGACCTGACCGAGGACTCAAATGACACTCCATACAGTTGCATAAAATAACCTGCTCCCATATCTACAAGCAGTCATGTAAGGCGCTCTCCCTTTGTTCTGCACTATACCTTCATCTGCCTCTGTTTTCTTAGGTCAATCCTCTTTTCTCCATCCTCATCTCTTTGCCAGTGTTATAGGTTGCATAGGAGCCTCAGCTGTCACACAGGTGTGTTCTACTGTGTGGCGCAAAATTGCTGTTTTGTTGCAGCTTTATGTTATAGAAGAGTGATCGATTTTTGATGGTGACTGTGTGTTTTACTGAGGATGACGCATGTTATATTTGAGGAGTTTGGCAGACACTCTCATCCAGTGCAGGTTACAGTAGTCACTGGATACATTTCTGTATCTTTTTCCCCGTACTGGTCCCCTGTAGGAATCGAACCCACAACCCTGGCATTGCAAGCGTCATGCTCTACCATCGGAGCCGTATGGAACCCCATCTCTTACTGTTGGTCCTTTTGAATAAATGCCATACACACTCATTCACGGTATAGCACAGATGCTTGTGTGCCGTTACAAGCTATACCCCAGGGAGAGAGCAGAGGGGAGGATGGACTAATTCATCAGGGAAAGTAAAAACATTTCCATAATCGTCACCCTTAATACTATTTCGATAATTTTTTAACGTTTTGTTCCAATGAACAAATTCTTATTTACAATGGTGGCCTGTTCCAGCCAAACCCCGACGACGCTAGGCCAATTGTACGCTGCCCTATGGGACACCCAATCACCGCCTGGATTCAAACCAGGTACTTTAGTGAAACCTCTTGGATTGAGATGCAGTGCCGTAGACCGCTGCTCCACCCGGGAGTGTTTTTAAAGAAAGTTGTTCTTATGTTTGTTATTGATCATTATGAGGGAGTCCCAATGGAAAGAGATGGAGAGAGAGACAAAGTGAGTGGGGAAGGAAAAGAGCGTTAAGTTATATATATTCCTAATAGGATTAGGACAGATGGACAGACATGTGGCCCAACATGCATGGCCCTGGAACCAGGATGGGTAATGTAATGGCTAATGGTATTAGTACCTTTAGTCTGAGCAACAGTGGTCCACACAGCCCAATCCAAACTCACTCAGCCATGATGGATTGGTGATAAAGACTCTGAAACAATGTGCCCTTTGCCCTCTGACCTCAGCCTGATAACCATCCATGGGTAGACAGGGAAGTGGATATCTGAAGGGACCACAGCACTCACCAATAGGTGGCGTTGGTTGGTTCTGAGGATTTATGTCATTGCAGGCCAGTCAAAGCATAGACTATAGTGTTTGTGTGACTTTGCCTTTTCTCCTCAGACTTTTTCTGAAATATCTTTGTATTAGAAATATGGCAAATATATTGTCCCGTCCTGTTA
This sequence comes from Oncorhynchus kisutch, assembly GCF_002021735.2. Lineage (NCBI taxonomy): Eukaryota > Metazoa > Chordata > Actinopteri > Salmoniformes > Salmonidae > Oncorhynchus > Oncorhynchus kisutch. Next base: position 34,559,930 of record NC_034174.2, read on the forward strand.
TGTTTTGTTCCGTTGTGGTTCTGCATTATATACTGTGTGACACCTGTTTATTGATATTCAGAGCTTGTTACATGTGGACATGGTCAGACCCAACAAACTGGCAGTGTTGATCTTCAGGAATCTTAGGAAGTTCTGTTCCACTGTAACATTTTAGGGCTCCAAAGTGGCGCTTTGGTCTAAGGCACTGCATCTCAGTGCTAGAGGTGTCACTACAGACCCTGGGCTGTATCACAACTGGCTGTGACTGGGAGTCCCATAGGGCAGCACACAACTGGCTGTGACTGGGAGTCCCATAGGGCAGCACACAACTGGCTGTGACTGGGAGTCCCATAGGGCAGCGCACAACTGGCTGTGACTGGGAGTCCCATAGGGCAGCACACAACTGGCTGTGACTGGGAGTCCCATAGGGCAGCGCACAACTGGCTGTAACTGGGAGTCCCACAGGGCAGCGCACAACTGGCTGTAACTGGGAGTCCCATAGGGCAGCGCACAACTGGCTGTGACTGGGAGTCCCACAGGGCAGCACACAACTGGCCTAGCGTCGTTAGGGTTTGGCTGGGGTAGGCCGTGATTTTAAATATGAATTTGTTCTTAACTGACTTGCCTCGTTAAATACATTTTTAAAAGGAATGAACTTTTAAAGAACGAATCATCTTGTCATGTCTCTGATTAATCAAACCTGAATGATTGACAGGAAGGGAGTGAAATGTGAAAGAAGGTGAAAGAGTTTGGGAGATGTACTTTGTCTTTGCACAACACACTCATTGATGACAATGATTGATGAGCCAACTGGCGTGTCCTCCCCTCCCTCGGAACACAACGTTTCTGGGAGGAAAACGGATCATTGTGGGGGAGAGAGAAAGTTAAATGTAGCGGGAAAAGTGGGTCTGTGTGATGGTATCTGTTGGGAGCTCCTGTAAGTGACAGCGTCACAGAGAGACAGAGATAACCTTGCTGTCTGAAGGCCTCCTAAATCAGTTAGAAACTCACATTATTAGATTTACAAGCACCTCCCCCATCCCACAACATCTGATCTCCAGCCGATTAACAGGAATATTAATTACAGAGTGCAATTAAGGTTGGATGGATGCCAATTAGACTAAAACTCATTAGTGGGTAACGGTAACTCCGCTCTGGGTTCTGGTCAGAGCGACAGACGGGCAGATAGAGACCGATTCAACAGAATCTTTGAATTAAAGATCGGCTTCAACTTTCATTCAGAGAGTTACAAATTCGTTTCTTTAAAGACTTCCCAGCCTGCATACATTCCCTGCCTTGTAGGCAAGGCTGTGACACTTCAATAAGAGGTGAACAGTCCACAAAATGGACAGTACCACATAATGAGGACATTTTTTGGACCGTGTGAAATTACAAGTAAGGGCATGTGTGTTGATTGTGAGGTGTCCCTCCTGAGGCTTGGCTTGGTCTGGGAGGAGGAGGAGAAAGGGAACAGGGGGAACAGGGATAACACCCTAGAGAGTGGTGGGGGATCAGATAAAACACTCTTCCCAGAGAGGGACCATATTGACTGGGTGACTGGGACTGAGTGAAGGGATGGGGTTTACAGGAGACATGGGCAACGCTGCGTGTGTGTGTGTGTGTGTGTGTGTGTGTGTGTGTGTGTGTGTGTGTGTGTGTGTGTGTGTGTGTGTACATGCTTGTGGGTGGGTGTATATATGCATGCTTCCATTGACACTCATAAACCTAATAAAAGGTCTGAGCAAGGCTGTATAGTGAAGGTAACTGATGGGGGACAGTTGCTTGGGGATGCTTGATGCTCAGACTAATGCCCATCAGTGTAAAGTGATCGGGGTGATGCTGTGGGTCTCCAGGGGGCTCTTAGGGGGGTCTGAGAGGAGATGCTGTGGCCCATTCTCACGCTGTGTGGCTGGGATAGGACAGAACAGGACAGGACTATATGTGTGTGTGGGGGGGGGGGGGGGGGGTCACCTGTGTGTCTGAGATTCTCATATCTGCTCCATTCTCAGTAGGTTCATATTGAGCTCATTGTCTGAGTGATAGCCCTATTCATAGACAATATTGTATAATATACAATAGAATTGTAGAGTAAAACCCACTGAATTGTAAATGTCTGACCCTCTGACCCAGATGTGAACATCTGATCTTCGTTACTTAATTGATGGGTTTAAATGATTTTCAGGCTCAGATGTAGTCCCACATGGGATCTTTAACAACCCGAATACATGTCAAATTATGACACAGTAGGTTGTCCCACACATTTATACCTGAATAGCAACACACATCTGGACAGTAATACACAATTAACTCTGAGTAGGCCCCACATCTACTACAGCTCCAGGATGGCTCATTCAGACACCCAGTGTTGGGCTGCCCCTTACCCAGCTCCCCTGTCTCTATCTCTGGGTCGCTGGGTTGAGCTGTCTGCTGGCCCAATTCTGACCTCTGTGGAGCCCCAGCAGCACAGGCCAGCACAGAGCTCAGCTTTGGTACATTGGATACGGTTTAGACTGGAATGAAGGCCGGAGCCTGTTTACTTTCGAACTGGATTAGGACACCGAGGAGGGGAAGAAAAGGGGAGGACAGGGGGAGATGGAAGAGGAGAGAGGGGTCAAAGAAAGAGGGAGAAGGAGTGAGAATAGAGATTGATATAAGAAAACATGCTTCTAAAATGTATCAATGTGAGTATTTAGTCCTAGTGCACTTTGAATGGGAGAAGCCTTTAATTGTAAATAATAATCATAATAAGTGTATTGGGCTAGGGGTTTCCATGGGGATGGGTGTATTGTTCATCATTTCTAGGTGTCTCCCCGTTTTGATTGATGTTGATGTTAGTGAGGACATTGTAATATTATGCTTTTGGTGTCAATGCTGTTGGTTTTAAATGTTGTTTCAACTGAGGCGAGTCAGTGTGAATAAAGATGTTGGAGTTTCGGGGTAGAGAAAGGCTCCATTAACACAGAGCGACTTAGCGCTGTTCATTTGACAGCAGACTGATGGCGGCCATTGAGAGGAAAAGCTTTTAATTTGGCTCTGGTGTGGTAATTGGGTTGAATTTTTCTCCTCTCACTAAGAGGAATGGGCTGGGTAATGAAGTTAGTCACTCTGTGTGTGTGTGTGTGTGTGTGTGTGTGTGTGTGTGTGTGTGTGTGTGTGTGTGTGTGTGTGTGTGTGTGTGTGTGTGTGTGTGTGTGTGTGTGTGTGTGTATACTGGATATGTTTCAGTGTACCTCTCTCTCTCTCGCTCCCCCCCCCCCCCCCCTAATTCATTGTGTAATGCTGTTTATTGTGGGTATCATGGTGCTTTTATGCATTAGTTAAATGGATCCAGCACATTACTGTAATGGAGAGGGAGCATGAAAACACACTGAAACCAGATCTACTTCTCCCTCTCTGTTTATCTCTTTTCCTCTCTCTCTCTTTCCTCTGTCCCCTCTTGCCATTATACCTTCATTTTCACTCCATCATTCCATCTCTTTCACTCCCTCCCATTTTCATCTCCCTCTCCTTTCTTCCCTCTATCCTCCTCCTCCTCTCTTTCTCTCTCTCTCTCTCTCTCTCTCTCTTCTGTTCCCACTCTGATCTGTTCTTATCACCCTCTTCCTCTTTCTCCATCCCTCTGTCTTTCTCTCTCCCCCTCTCCCTGCCTCTGTCCTTCTCTCTCCCCCTCTCCCTCCCTCTGGCTTATCTCTCCCCCTCTCCCTCCCTCTGTCCTTCTCTCTGCCCCTCTCCCTCCCTCTGGCTTCTCTCTCCCCCTCTCCCTGCCTCTGTCCTTCTCTCTCCCCCTCTCCCTCCCTCTGTCCTTATCTCTCCCCCTCTCCCTGCCTCTGTCCTTCTCTCTCCCCCTCTCCCTGCCTCTGTCCTTCTCTCTCCCCCTCTCCCTCCCTCTGTCCTTATCTCTCCCCCTCTCCCTGCCTCTGTCCTTCTCTCTCCTCCTCTCCCTGCCTCTGTCCTTCTCTCTCCCCCTCTCCCTGCCTCTGTCCTTCTCTCTCCCCCTCTCCCTGCCTCTGTCCTTCTCTCTCCCCCTCCCCCTCTCCCTGCCTCTGTCCTTCTCTCTCCCCCTCTCCCTCCCTCTGTCCTTATCTCTCCCCCTCTCTCTCCCTCTGTCCTTATCTCTCCCCCTCTCCCTGCCTCTGTCCTTCTCTCTCCCCCTCTCCCTGCCTCTGTCTTTCTCTCTCCCCCTCTCCCTCCCTCTGTCCTTATCTCTCCCCCTCTCCCTGCCTCTGTCCTTATCTCTCCCCCTCTCCCTGCCTCTGTCCTTATCTCTCCCCCTCTCCCTGCCTCTGTCCTTCTCTCTCCCCCTCTCCCTGCCTCTGTCCTTCTCTCTCCCCCTCTCCCTGCCTCTGTGCTGATTTGATGTCACTAATGGCTGGGGATACTTAGCAGAAAGAACAGAATAGTGACTTCTCGTGTTACATGACCTGGGAGAGAGCCAGGAGAAAGGAGGGGAGCAAGAAAGGAAAAATACGAAATGAATCAGACAGGAGGAGTGAATAACATGGAGGAGGGAGGAGCAATAAAGGAGAAAATAGAAATGAGGGGAAAAGAGCATAACAGGAAGTTGTTAGGTACTAATGTTCTGATTTTCCAGTTTTATGTAATCAATCTTGAAAGTGTATGTGTGTATGGTTGTGTGTGTGTGTGTGTGTGTGTGTGTGTGTGTGTGTGTGTGTGTGTGTGTGTGTGTGTGTGTGTGTGTGTGTGTGTGTGTGTGTGTGTGTGTGTGTGTGTGTGTGTGTGTGACTGTGTGTGTGTGTGCGTTAGTGATGTGTGGTTTCAGATGTTTGTTCACCCGCACCCGCTCGCAATTGCGACAAAAAAAATGAAAAAATGAAAATATGATGCCCGCACCCGACCCAAACCCGCAAGTTTATCAACTGCGCTGTACAGTCAGAAATGCTGAAACAAATTTTTGACAGGTTGCAGGATTTTTTTTGTTTACACCTAATTTAGATAGTCCTATGTTTCTGCTTATAATTTCAAACCTTTTGGTAGGCTATTTGTTAGTCAACTTGGCTATACACAGAAAATTGGCCAGTGTTGATTTATATTGTTGATGAACACTCAGTGGTGTAAAAAAAAATAGTTGTGGTGTTAATAACCAGAGTTATTGTTTTAAACTGTGGGGTGTAAAACAGTCCCATCAAAACCATACCCATGACTTTTATATTTCCCAGCATGCTCTACAAAAATATGATCAATGGCCCATTCGAGAGAAGACATCCTCCTGAGTTATGACACTTGCCGGTATTGAAATCTGACATGTGTGATAGACATTTCCGTAATCTAAAAGTCGTATTCCTATTAACTTCCAGTGTAGTGAGAGCGACTTTATCGCGGTGCTACGTCATACCAGACAGATGTCTGCCTGCTTGAACACCAATAACTCAAATACACATGAAAACACAGGGAATTGATAGACCATCACTCAGAGATTCAGGGAATTGATAGACCATCATCACTCAGAGATTCAGGGAATTGATAGACCATCACTCAGAGATTCAGGGAATTGATATACCATCACTCAGAGATTCAGGGAATTGATATACCATCACTCAGAGATTCAGGGAATTGATAGACCATCACTCAGAGATTGACAAAACAACAAAACATTCCAAATGGGGGAACCTTTGCTTTAAGTTTAGTTTTTGCGTCTTTTACTTTCAGTTTTGTACACCAGCTTCAGCTGAAAATACACTTTTTTTTAGGTTATTGAAAATATATTTCACAGCTGTTTAGATGGTACAATGGTTCTCTACATTCTCTATGCCTGTATTGCCACAAACTGAAACTAGGCGAACTATTAGAATTTTTGCAACCAGGAAACGGTGCAGCGATTTCTGCATAATGCACCTTTAACACTGCAAAATGTACTGTGACACATGCAGCTTTTCCTCTGTCATTACTCAAATCAAATCAAATCAAATTGTATTTGTCACATGCGCCGAATACAACAGGTGTAGTGAAATGCTTACAGTGCAATGCTTACATACAAGCCCTTAACCAACAATGCTTTAAGAAGTTTTTTTAAAAGTGTTAAGTAAAAAACAGATAAGTAAAAAATTTAAAAAGTAAAATTAAAAGTAACAAATACTTAAACAGCAGCAGTAAAGTAAGAATAGCGGGTTAAATACAGGGGGTACTGTAACAGAGTCATTGTGCACCGGTTAGTCGAGGTAATTGAGATAATATGTACATGTAGGTTGAGTTAAAGTGGATATGCGTAGATAATTAACAGAGTAGCAGCAGCGTAAAAGAGGGGTCTGGGTAGCCCTTTGATATGCTGTTCAGGAGTCTTATGGCTTGGGTGTAGAAGCTGTTAACGAGCCTTTTGGACCTAGACTTGGCACTCCGGCACCGCTTGCCGTGCGGTAGCAGAGAGAACAGTCTAAGACTAGGGTGGCTGGAGTCTTTGACAATTTTTAGGGCCTTCCGCCTTGTGGTCAGAGACCAAGCAGTTGCCATACTAGGCAGTGATGCAACCCGTCAGGATGCTCTCGATGGTGCAGATGTAGAACCTTTTGAGGATCTGAGGACCCATGCCAAATCTTTTCAGTCTCCTGAGGGGGAATAGGCTTTGTTCTGCCCTCTTCACAACTGTCTTGGTGTGTTTGGACCATGATAGTTTGTTTGTTGGTGATGTGGACACCAAGGAACTTGAAGCTCACAACCTGCTCCACTGCAGCCCCGTTGATGAGAATTGGGCGTGCTCCGTCCTTTTCCTGATTTCCACAATCATCTCCTTTATCTTGATCACGTTGACGGAGAGGTTGTTGTCCTGGCACCACACAGCCAGGTCTCTGATCTCCTCCCTCCTCCCTATAGGCTGTCTCATCATTGCTGGTGATCAGGCCTACCACTGTAGTGTCATCGGCAAACATGATGGTGGTTCTGCAGTCGTGCCTTGCAATACAGTCATAAGTGAACAGGGAGTATAGGAGGGGACTGAGCACGCATCCCTGAGGGGCCCCCGTGTTGAGGATCAGCGTGGGGGATGTGTTGTTCCCTACCCTTACCACCTGGGGGCAGCCCGTCAGGGAATCCAGGATCCAGTTGCCCTATAAGAAGATGAAATAAACCTTGCTCAACAGAATATACATTATATACTGTATACAAAAGTATGTGGACACCCCTTCAAATGAATGGATTCGGCTATTTCAGCCACATCCATTGCTGACAGGTGTATACAATCGAGCACACAACCATGCACTCTCCGTAGACAAAAATTGGCAGTGGAATGGCCTTACTGAAGACCTCAGTGACTTTCAATGTGGCACTGCAATAGAATCCCACCTTTCCGAGGGGACTTGCCCACCGTTCATCAGATTTCTGCATGCTATAGCTGCCCCGATCAACTTTAAAGGCTATTATTGTGAAGTGGAAACATCTAAGAGCAACATCAGCTCAACCACAAAGTGGTAGGCCACACAAGCTCACAGAACGGGACCGCTGAAGCTCGTAGCGCGTAAGAATTGTCTGTCCTTGATTGCAACACTCACTACCGAGTTCCAAACTGACACTGGAAGCAGTGTCATTCTCATTCTCTTGAGTGATGAATCACGCTTCACCATCTGACAGTCCAACGGATGAATCTGGGTTTGGCGGATGCCAGGAGAACGCTACCTGCCCCAATGCATAGTGCCAACTGTAAAGTTTGGTGGATGAGGAATAATGGTCTGGGGCTGTTTTTCATCATTCAGGCCCCTTAGTTCCAATGGAGGGAAATCTTAACGCTACGGCATACAATGATATTCTAGACGATTCTGTGCTTCCAACTTTGTGGCAGCAGTTTGGGGAAGGCCCTTTCCTGTTTCAACATGACCATTTATTTTATTTTTTTACCTTTATTTAACTAGGCAAGTCAGTTAAGAACAAATTCTTATTTTACAATGATGGCCTAACCAGTCCAAATCCTCACCTAACCCCGACGATGCTGTGCCAATTGTCTGCCGCCCTATGGGACCCCCAATCATGGCCGGTTGTGACACAACCCGGGATCAAAACCAGGGTCTGTAGTGACGCCTCTAGCACTGAGAAGCAAGTTCCCGTGGCAATGTTCTAACATCTAGTGGAAAACCTTCCCAGAATAGTGGAGGCTGTTATATCAGCAAAGGGAGACCAACTCCATATTAACACCCATGCTTTTGGAATGAGATGTTCGACGAGCAGGTGTACAAATACTTTTGGTCATGTAGGGTACGTCATACATTGATAGAATGAATGAATGCTTCAATCTAGTGTTCTGTTTCCTCTCCGCTTCTCTCGGCAGCAAATACATTTAGGGACTGGGGAGAAAATGCAATAACGTTCAACATTTCCAAATGACCAGTTTGACTGGTTTTAAAGGTAGTTAAAAGCTATGAAAACGACCCAACATTTTTCTGATATGATTTCAGTTCGGCATGGATGCCTATTTTTTGTAATTGAAATACTATTTATCAGCTTTTATGATGCTGATAAATATAGCCCCTTTGTAGATGGTCCCAAACCGCATCAGTCTTACTCTCACGATGCTGAAAGAAAGAAATAGGATTTCACTGCTGTTCCCGAGTCAAAATGTACATTTGATGTATCATTTTACTTCATGAACTGCTTCATTCTGCAGGAGGTACTATTATGTCAGGCTATAAGAGGGGTTATCGCCTACCAGATGTGTCCAGATTTCATTTCGGCTACTATTCCATTTAACCCATCTGAACAGTAGGCCTACAGTTCCCTTGACGTACCATATTTGAAATCCCCATCTTGTGACTGTCGAACTTGTATGGTGCCTCACAATCATCACACATAACATATTTCCCAAACGTTAGGCTACTGTTCTGGCCCTCCCTTCTCTTTATTTTCAACTCTCCATTTCCCAGCTTTTCTCTTATTGAATTAAACTCTGACATTGTCGTTTTTGACTCAGTGGATCAACATAAACTTTTTCTGCCAAAGTTCCCAGAAGCATCTGGCAATTGGTGTGTATTTGGCTAGCATACAGTAAGGCCCTAAAGCTTCGGCTTACACATGAACGCCAGATACAAATAATGAAAGAAAAACCTCAATGTAGCCTACAAATATAAATTGAACATGGATTATACATTTAAGGATATTTAAGGTTTTCTCTTTATTCAACATGCCCTCCACCCACCCGCCCTTCATCCACGCAATATTTCCTGACCCTAAACCCGCGCACCCCGCGGATATAACCGTGGAGACTGCCGGTTATGAGTCAACCCATGCATCACTAGTGTGTGTGCGTGTGAATATGTTTGTGTTCATGTGGGAGTTAAATCCTCTGTGATTGTGTGTGTAGCTATGTTACAACCTGTGTGTGTGTGTTTATGGGTCTTTCTATAAATAATGGGGCCAATGTGTGACATTGGGATACATATTTTTAAATGGTTTGAAACAAAAATAAAAAGTATTTTCATGCAGTTCCACGTGTACTTAGAGGGATAAAAGTGAATATATGTAAATTGGCCCATAACTCCAGCTAAACAACAACATAGGTCTAGGACTATACATCATTAAGCAGAGTTCATACAGACATTGGTAAGTCTAATTCAAGGACTTTCAGGGACTTTTTCAAGCACTTAATTGTCATTTACAAGGGCCAATGTTATCCAATTGTAGTATTTATACAACTGCACATATAGCCCCCCCCCCCCCCACACACACACAGAAAAAGTAGGGCAATTAACACTTTAAGAATTATGCTTCTTTTAGGCCTTGACAATGCATTGATATTCAAATTAGTATTACATTCTAAAATATGTGAGAATAATGTGGACATTGCCTGACTAAATAGATTGGATGAATGCATGGCGATTTTTCTGTAGCATATGTGGCCAATGCAGGCAAATAAGAAAGCAATGAATAGTGGTAGCATTAATCACACCATTTGAATCTAACCATAGTTGATTTTGCAATGTTGTTTAATGTAAGGAATTGTATGGAAAGCCAAGTTGAACCCAACATTAGATGTTGTGGTTCTCATGATAACCGCGTGTGGTTTTATCCGCAACAGAGAAGCGCAACACCCTTCAGTTGAAGTAATGAAAGTGGCCACATCTATCATAAAAACTGTTCAAAATTTCAATCACGGATAATTATAAGGAAGCAGGAGAACTTATAAATTGGCTACAATAATTAAAATGACTTTTCAAGCACCAAAATTAGGAAAAGTCTGATTTTCAAGGTAGGCCTATTCCAGTACTTGAATTTCTGAGCTCCAAATTCAAGTTCAAGTAGCTAGGCTACTTCAAGCCTCTTGTATTGTTTAAAATGGCAGGTGAAATGTTATTTCATTACCAGATCATATTGTCAATAAGCCCACCCTGCTATGTTTTTTGATCTCATTTATACCCAGAATAATTTATACGATTTTTTCTTTAACGAGTCGGATGCAAAGGATTTACTTCAAACACCGGACAAGGCCCAAGTCCCCGTCATTCGCATGTAGAAGAGACGAGGATATCGGGGTTGTAGGTCGGGGGGAGTTGGTAATCCCATCTCTACCATCAGTCCTGTTAGCCAACGTGCAATCATTGGATAATAAATTGGATGAGCTCTGATCAAGACTATCCTACCAACGGGACATTAAAAACTGTAATATCTTATGTTTCACAGAGTCGTCGCTGAACGACAACATGGATAACATGCAGCTGGCTGGGTTTTCAATGCATCGGCAAGATAGAACAACTGCCCCTGGTAAGACATGGGGTGGCGGTCTGTGTCTATTTGTAAATAAAAGCTGGTGCACGAAATCTAATATTAAGGAAGTCTCAAGGTTTTGCTCACCTGAGGTAGAGTATCTCATGAAAAGCTGTAGACCACACTATTTACCAAGAGAGATTTTATCTACATTTTTCGTAGGTGTCTATTTATCACCACAAACCGATGCTGGCACTAAGACCGCAGTCAGCTGTATAAGGCCATAAGCAAACAAGAAAATGCTCATCCAGAGGCAGCGCTCCTAATGGCTGCAGACTTTAATGCAGGGAAACTTTAATCCGTTTAACCTAATATCTACCAGCATGTTACATATGCAACCAGAGGGGAAAAAAACTCTACAGCACTTTTACTCCACACAGAGAGACGCGTACATAGCTCTCCCTCTGCATCCATTTGGCAAATCTGACCATAATTCTATCCTCCTGATTCCTGCTTACTAGCTAAAACTAAAACTAAAAAGTACCAGTGACTCACTCAATACAGAAGTGGTCAGATGACGCAGATGCTAAGCTACATGACTGTTTTGCTAGCACAGACCGGAATATATTCTGGGATTCTTCCGATGGCACTGAGGAGTACACCACATCAGTCACTGGCTTCATCAATAAGTGTATCGATGACGTCGTCCCCAGAGTGACCGTACGTACATACCCCAACCAGAAGCCATGGATTACAGGCAACATCCGCACTGAGCTAAAGGGTAGATCTGCCACTTTCAAGGAGCGAGACTCTAACCGGACGCTTATAAGAAATCCCAACCGGAAAGTGTCTTCACTGACATTTTCAACCTGTCCCTGACCGATTCTGTGATACCAACATGTTTCAAGCAGACCACCATTGTCCCTGTGCCCAAGAACACCAAGGCAACCTGTCTAAATGACTACCGACCCGTAACACTCACGTCTGTAGCCATGAAGTGCTTTGAAAGGCTGGTCATGGCTCACATACTGCCCCAACAGATCCACAGATGACACAATCTCTATTGCACTCCACAATGCAACTTCCCAGCTGGACAAAAGAAACACTTACGTTAGAATTCTATTAATTGACTACAGCGCAGCGTTCAACACCATAGTGCCCTCAAAGCTCATCACTAAGCTAAGGAACCTGGACACCTCACTCTGCAACAGGATCCTGAACTTCCTGACAGGCCACCCCCAGGTGGTAAGGGTAGGTAACAACACAGCTGCCACACTGATCCTCAACACGAGGGTCCCTCAGGGGTGTGTGCTCAGTCCACTCCTGTACTCCCTGTTCACCCATGACTGCATGGTCAAGTGTGACTCCAATACCATCATTAAGTTTTCCGACGACACAACTGTAGTAGGCCTGATCACCGACAACGATGAGACAGCCTATAGGGAGGAGGTCAGAGATCTGGCAGTGTGGTGCCAGGATAACAACGTCTCCCTCAACGTGATCAAGACAAGGGTGTACTACAGGAAAAGGAGTGCCGAGGACATCCCCATTCTCATCGACGTGGCTGTAGTGGAGCAGGTTGAGAGCTTCAAGTTCCTTGGTGTCCACATCACCAACAAACTATCATGGTCCAAACACACCAAGACGGTCGCGAAGAGGACACAACAACGCCTATTCCCCTCAGGAGATTTGGCATGGGTCCTCAGATCCTCAAAAGGTTCTACATCTGCACCATCGAGAGCATTGCATCACTGCCTGGCTGGTATGGCAACTGCTCAGCCTCTGACTGCAAGGCACTACAGAGGGTAGTGCGTACTGCCCAGTACATCACTGGGACCAAGCTTCCTGTCATCCAGGACCTCTATACCAGGCGGTGTCAGATGAAGGCTCTAAAAATTGCTAAAGACTCCAGCCAACCTAGTCATAGACTGTTCTCTCTGCTACTGCACGGCAATCTTAATAGCTTCTCCCCCAAAGCTATAAGACTCCTGAACAGCTAATCAAATTGCTACCTAGACTATTTGCATTTTTATGCTGGTGCTACTCTCTGTATAGTATGTATGCATAGTCACTTTACCTCTACCTACATGTATATATTACCTCAATTACCTTGACTAACCTGTGCCTCCGCACATTGACTCTGTACCGGTACCCCCTGCCAATAGCCTCACTTCTGTTATTTTATTGTTGCTCTTTAATGATTTGTTATTTTTCTATTATCTTCTTTTTAACTTCAGTTTATTTTAGTAAATACTTTCTTAACAGTTATTTTTCTTAAAATTGCATTGTTGGTTAAGGGCTTGTAAGTGAGCATTTCACTGCAAGGTCTACACTATTCGGAGCATTTGACAAATAAAATTTGATTTGATGTGATGTTGCTCTGTGAAACTAAAATTATTCAATTCCTGAGAGGTTGAGCCACTGAACTGCCCCTGGGCCACAGCCCAACCCTTCATATTCCTGCCCTCGCCACATGATCCTCATCATCAACCAGATCTGTTCCTATAATTCAGTCTAATCCAGTGGCAGGTGTTGTCATGGACGTCTGCCAGCACCACCCACCTCATGGTCCTTCTGCTCAGATCTGCCAGCACAACTCACCTCTCGTCCCTCTGCTTAGGACTGCCAGCATCACCCACCTCTCGTCCCTCTGCTCAGGGAAACCTCTCATTTGACAGACGACCATTTTCAATTGGTCCCTGCAGACATGGGCAATTTGACCACTTAGTTTTTCATCAGTCCTCTGGGACATATCCCTTTCTTTTGAGCTCTTTCGCTCTCTTCTGCTTTCTGTTTTACTTTCTTTCTCCCTCGCTCTCCATCTCTCTCAGAGGTTGGTCATTAAGGGATTAGTTGGGTGAGAGGAGGTTTGAGTGAAGCTGACTGGGGTTGAGTGGAGGTGGAGATGGGGGGGGGACTTTCACTGCTGTGTAAATTGCTGACACGTGCCTTCTGTCAGTCAAACATCCCTCAACCAATGACTCTAATTATAGGGTCTTAAACCTTGACCCATTGGCCAAAGCTGGCCTTTCTTACTTAATCAGTAGAGGTTATATTTTAGATTGAACAGTTGAATGATGTGAATGCAGTACTGTATGATGTAAATATAATTAGTCCCTTAGCTTGTACCTTTTTCCTCTCCCACGGTCTGGGCCCAGCCTGGCCTCCAGAGAATCAGCATCCTTGGTGTGTGGGCTGACTCCAGCCTCACTTCCTGTTATAGAAATTAGCGGAACCTTGTCCACCTCCCCTCCCCATACCCACCCTAGAGGCGTCTGTAGGTGAGTGTGTGTGTGTGTGTGTGTGTGTGTGTGTGTGTGTGTGTGTGTGCAATTGTGCGTCTGTATGAGTGTGCTTGCTTCTATGTGCTTATATGTGTGTGTGTGTGTGTGTGTGTGTGTGTGTGTGTGTGTGTGTGTGTGTGTGTGTGTGTGTGTGTGTGTGTGTGTGTGTGTGTGTGTGTGTGTGTGTGTGTGTGTGTGTGTCGTTTGCTCACACAATGGGGTCCACACGCAAACCAGCCCAGATGGAGCTACAATGGTAAAAGAGTAGCCTACACTCCAGTCTGGCCTTAACGCAGAGTCACACACCACACATAACGCGTCGTCATGGTTCCTAACCATATCACCTCACACTGCCGAGAGTGTATGAGAGAGTGTATTGTTATTTAACAAACCATAATGGCTTTAAAAAAAAATCACAGACACCTCTATAAACAAACCTGTTCTCCCACGACATGCTGGAATAAATGTCTAACTGCTTTACACAGAACAATTCAACCCCAGAATATTGAGCTTGAAATGAAGATATGGGTGCCCAACCAACATGCTTCTGGATGGGACTAGGATATTGTAGTTAGAACATATGATTCTCTGCCCAATAGCTAATTGTGGCTGTAATATTTTGACATGGGTGTCTAATGAATTCCTGATATATTTGGGTTGTGCAGGTTTCAGTGTCATGTCTAGAGTATTTTATATATTTTGACCTTGTTGAAGATAGGAAACATAATGGATTGGTGGAGGAGAGGTGAGGAAGAGAGGGAGCTTAGGGAGGTATAGTGTGAGAGTGGTAGGTAAATACATGGCAAACTCTCCAGCGTTAACTCAACACTGACAGTGTTAAATGTAACACTGGGCCAGTGCCTATAAGGGTCCAAACTTTTTAGTGTTGAATTAACACTCTGCTTAGTGCTGAAACTATTACACTTCATCAGTGTCAGGGATTTTTTTTTTAAATGAGTTATGCAATAACACCTCATATAGTATTTTTAACACTAGGAAGGGTATATAGTTTACACCAATGGTGTTATGCAACAACACCTTATATAGTATTTTTAACCATTCCACCAAGAGGTCCATATCTCTTGACAAGGTTGTTTGTGTTGGATTAACAACTTAACAAATACAACAAAATTATTTAATGCTACCTGCTCTTATGTGGGCTTTTACAAGGACTTCAGAACTGGCAGCGGACATGCTCAAACTTGAATTAACATCACCTTAGACCACTTAAACTGGTACAACACTTCCACACACGGGTGGCCAAAAACAACAAATTGAAAGTGACATGTGCCTTGTCTTTTCGAATTGTAGAGTTACCACCCATGACTGTATTTGTTAGTGACAGAGACATGGTTGTGTGGATTTCACCAAGTGAGTTGCTACTGGAGGCAAATGTTATCATTAAAATAGAACGCTATAGGACAATACATTAATAAGGCCTTACTTTGATGGCCAAAAAACATTTCAGTAACTTGTACAATAAATCTTACTAACTATCTAATGTATGTTATCTTTGTGTAGGATAAGATTAATCAATCAATCAATGTACAGTCAAAAACACAGATTTGAAAAACAATCCTGAAAATGTCTACCTGCTGTAGAGCATGCTGGGAAATCTGTTAATGGTGGACATGGTTTTGACTCTCCACAGAGTAAAACTGACACAAGCACAATCTCACACTCAACACTGGTTAATAACACCAAAGCTGGGGTTCTATTACACCAAATAATGTAAATTTCACTCTTACAGAAATAATTTAACTCCTGAATCAACACCAGAAATGTTACACTGAAAAATCAACAAGGTAACACTGGCCAATTTGCTGTGTAGTCTCTCCAGGACACCTGTTAAAATAATGCAGATACGAAGTTTACTGACTAGAAAGTACTTTACTGGCTAGAAAGAGGCAGGACTCCAGCACATGCAGTTTCACTCTATACATAGATATAGAATATCAACCAATGAAATACATTCAAAAGATAAATCTCATATTGTGTAAAATGATTTCTTCCCAGGTACAACTTATTTTTCCCATCGTTGCACACTGCTTGGTCCTTGTTTGGTGGGATATTCTGTCACGATCTTGGAAATGAGCGGGCCATGGAGCAGCGTGAGTATAGTTCCACATATTTATTTAAGTGAAACTAACAAATCCAAAATAACAAAACTTACAAAGACCGTCAGGACGTAGTGCCCAAACACACTAACAAACAATCAAAATCCCACAAAACACAGGTGGGGAAATAGCTACCGAAATATGATCTCCAATCAGAGGCAACGATAAACAGCTGCCTCTAATTGGGAACCACATTAGCACCAACATAGAAATAGATATACTAGATCACCCCCTAGTCACACCCTGACCTACTACACCATAGAGAACCAAGGGCTCTCTATGGTCAGGGCATGACATCTACCAAATATTGATTGAGTGTATGTAAACTTCTGACCCACTGGGAATGTGATGAAAGAAATAAAAGCTGAAATAATTCTCTCTACTATTATTCTGACATTTCACATTCTTCAAATTAAGTGGTGATCCTATCTGACCTAAGACTGAATTTTTACTAGGATTAAATGTCATGAATTGTGAAAAATGTTGTTGAAATGTATTTGGCAAAGGTGTATGTAATCTTCCGACTTCAACTGTATGTGAATGTGTGTGGGCTTTTCTGATTTGATTGTATGCTCCTTGGAGTCTGAATGAGTTGTTTATGTATCATTTGATGTGAAACAGTTCGTGTTTATATTTGTAAAAAAATTGCATATAAAATATATTGATGTATATATACTTACTTTTTTACGCCAGATACAAACGTATACATACGAACAACAACTTACAGATGCACAAAAACAATGACTACATCTCATCTGCCCAGATCTGCTTGCTCACACCCCCATCACTAGTGCCTACATTATTGTTTGTGACTTGGCCTTAAATTGTACCAACTGGCTATTTCAATTATAAACTATTTGATTTTCTAATTGTTGGCGGATTGATTTGATTTCCAAGTTTTTAGTATACGTTTTTTTCAAGATGAGCGATGAAAAGAGAATCATCCAGCCCATTGGGTGTCTCAATACATCCCCATATGCCTTGTTTTGAAATATGCAGCCAGATGGATTAAAAATAAGTACTTCTGACAGCCAACTTCCTAGCTCCGCCCATAACTTTTGGACTTCATAGCATTCCCAGAAAGCATGGATTATTGACTCATTATTAGTTTTACACTTAAGACATGTGTGTTTGTTATAACCTAAGATTTGTTTAATAGTTATATGAGGTTAATCAGACACAGTGTGTTCTCATGCCATCTCCACTTGTACACGCTTTCAATCACACACTGAGCCCTCATGCCCTCCTATGTTGAACATAATAAACGGCTCTCTATCCACTGGATGTGTACCAAACTCACTAAAAGTGGCAGTAATAAAGCCTCTCTTGAAAAAGCCAAACCTTGACCCAGAAAATATAAAAAACGGCCTATATCGAATCTTCCATTCCTCTCCAAAATTTTAGAGAAGGCTGTTGCGCAGCAACTCACTGCCTTCCTGAAGACAAACAATGTATACGAAATGCTTCAGTCTGGTTTTAGACCCCATCATAGCACTGAGACGGCACTTGTGAAGGTGGTAAATGACATTTTAATGGCATCGGACCGAGGCTCTGCATCTGTCCTCGTGCTCCTAGACCTTAGTGCTGCTTTTGATACCATCGATCACCACATTCTTTTGGAGAGATTGGAAACCCAAATTGGTCTACACGGACATGTTCTGGCCTGGTTTAGATCTTATCTGTCGGAAAGATATCAGTTTGTCTCTGTGAATGGTTTGTCCTCTGACAAATCAACTGTAAATTTCGGTGTTCCTCAAGGTTCCGTTTTAGGACCACTATTGTTTTCACTATATATTTTACCTCTTGGGGATGTTATTCGAAAACATAATGTAAACTTTCACTGCTATGCGGATGACACACAGCTGTACATTTCAATGAAACAAAATTGCCCTCGCTAGAAGCATGTGTTTCAGACATAAGGAAGTGGATGGCTGCAAACTTTCTACTATTAAACTCGGACAAAACAGAGATGCTTGTTCTAGATCCCAAGAAACAAAGAGATCTTCTGTTGAATCTGACAATTAATCTTAATGGTTGTACAGTCGTCTCAAATAAAACTGTGAAGGACCTCGGCGTTACTCTGGACCCTGATCTCTCTTTTGAAGAACATATCAAGACCATTTCGAGGACAGCTTTTTTCCATCTACGTAACATTGCAAAAATCAGAAACTTTCTGTCCAAAAATGATGCAGAAAAATTTATCCATGCTTTTGTTACTTCTAGGTTAGACTACTGCAATGCTCTATTTTCCGGCTACCCGGATAAAGCACTAAATAAACTTCAGTTAGTGCTAAATACGGCTGCTAGAATCCTGACTAGAACCAAAAAATTTGATCATATTACTCCAGTGCTAGCCTCTCTACACTGGCTTCCTGTCAAAGCAAGGGCTGATTTCAAGGTTTTACTGCTAACCTACAAAGCATTACATGGGCTTGCTCCTACCTATCTCTCTGATTTGGTCCTGCCGTACATACCTACACGTACGCTACGGTCACAAGACGCAGGCCTCCTAATTGTCCCTAGAATTTCTAAGAAAACAGCTGGAGGCAGGGCTTTCTCCTATAGAGCTCCATTTTTATGGAACGGTCTGCCTACCCATGTCAGAGACGCAAACTCGGTCTCAACCTTTAAGTCTTTACTGAAGACTCATCTCTTCAGTGGGTCATATGATTGAGTGTAGTCTGGCCCAGGAGTGGGAAGGTGAACGGAAAGGCTCTGGAGCAACGAACCGCCCTTGCTGTCTCTGCCTGGCCTGTTCCCCTCTTTCCACCTGGATTCTCTGCCTCTAACCCTATTACAGGGGCTGAGTCACTGGCTTGCTGGGGCTCTCTCATGCCATCCCTGGTGGGGGTGCGTCACCTGAGTGGGTTGATTCACTGTTGTGGTCATCCTGTCTGGGTTGGCGCCCCCCCCTTGGGTTGTGCCGTGGCGGAGATCTTTGTGGGCTATACTCAGCCTTGTCTCAGGATGGTAAGTTGGTGGTTGAAGATATCCCTCTAGTGGTGTGGGGGCTGTGCTTTGGCAAAGTGGGTGGGGTTATATCCTTCCTGTTTGGCCCTGTCCGGGGGTGTCCTCGGATGGGGCCACAGTGTCTCCTGACCCCTCCTGTCTCAGCCTCCAGTATTTATGCTGCAGTAGTTTATGTGTCGGGGGGCTGGGGTCAGTTTGTTATATCTGGAGTACTTCTCCTGTCCTATTCGGTGTCCTGTGTGAATCTAAGTGTGCGTTCTCTAATTCTCTCCTTCTCTCTTTCGGAGGACCTGAGCCCTAGGACCATGCCCCAGGACTACCTGACATGATGACTCCTTGCTGTCCCCAGTCCACCTGGCCATGCTGCTGTTCCAGTTTCAACTGACCTGAGCCCTAGGACCATGCCCCAGGACTACCTGACATGATGACTCCTTGCTGTCCCCAGTCCACCTGGCCATGCTGCTGCTCCAGTTTCAACTTCCACCTGACTGTGCTGCTGCTCCAGTTTCAACTGTTCTGCCTTATTATTATTCGACCATGCTGGTCATTTATGAACATTTGAACATCTTGGCCATGTTCTGTTATAATCTCCACCCGGCACAGCCAGAAGAGGACTGGCCACCCCACATAGCCTGGTTCCTCTCTAGGTTTCTTCCTAGGTATTGGCCTTTCTAGGGAGTTTTTCCTAGCCACCGTGCTTCTACACCTGCATTGCTTGCTGTTTGGGGTTTTAGGCTGGGTTTCTGTACAGCACTTTGAGATATCAGCTGATGTACGAAGGGCTATATAAATAAATTTGATTTGATTTGATTTGATGATTATGTTGTGATAACTATAGGTTTGTGTACAGCTGGGTAAGATGGAAGAGGTATGGTTGACCTGGCTGGCTTGGTCCAATGTGATTGGTTGAGCTTGGACTGGTTCTGCCCACAGTGAGGCCTGGGCTGTCATAAAGTCTTATGGTTACACAGTCAGCACATTGTTCTCCATACTGCCCCCCTCACCACCTCACCCCCTTACCACTTCTCCGTTCATAGTTTGGTAACATGGCATGGAGGGGGGAGGAAGAGGGAGGCTATCTCCTCCACTGATCAGCAGGTCATGAGAGAGCCTGAAAAGGGAGTTGAATAGAGAGATGACTACAGTCTACAGAGAAATGGGTTGCTGAGTCAGAGAATGAGACAGAGAGGTATATTTATGTACTGTTTTGTTTCACATATAGGCCTCTTTTCTCACACACTGACTCTCTTTCTCTTCTTTTACTCTCTCCCTTTCTATCTCTGTTCGCCTGCATTCCACAGGAATATCACAGTCTTGTTTGACTGCCTGCCAAGGGAACTTCTCAAATAGCCCTCTCCTCTCTTTTACTGTCTCTCTCTCTCTTCCCTCCTTTATTTCCAGACACCCCTCCACATACACTATCTCTATCCACCTCCGTTCACTCTAAAGGGACTCTAATGTCACCGTGATGACCTGTGATGTCAGTCACCATGGTGACAGGGGCAGCTGAGGGAGGACTATCTCAGACAGACATAGAGTTTTTTTCTCTTCACGATAGTTGTGAAGTCTAAAATGGAAAATATGTGTTTTTTTACATGGGGAGTAGTGCAAGGCCAATGGCCCAGTTCTGGAGTTATCCTTACGATGTCTGGGTTTCAGCTGACCCCTGACATCTGCTCCTCCCTCCTCGTGCACAAAACTGTCAATCATTTTCCTCAGAAATGGATATCCTATAATGTTGTCATTGATGTCAACTGTAGCAAGTGAAGTGACTTTTATAGTGACTAACTTAAAGTCGTTCCTGGTCAGGTCATGTGGGCTGGCCCTTACTTTGGCTTGAGTTGACATTTATGAGTGCAATGTGTGATCGTTAAAAGAGGTTAAAGGGTTGGGCGAGTGTCTTATCTTAAGGCTCCTTGAAATGTTGCAGCACTAAATGGCAGCAGTGTTTTCTGTCCACACGAAAAGTATTTTAAGTCGTCGACAAAACATGTTCATTGTGTGGGGTATTATAAGGGACAATGCATCAGGAGGCTGTGGCCACAGCAACAATAGCAGATGTGTGTATGTGTGTGTGTGTGTGTGTGTGTGTGTGTGTGTGTGTGTGTGTGTGTGTGTGTGTGTGTGTGTGTGTGTGTGTGTGTGTGTGTGTGTGTGTGTGTGTGTGTGTATGTGTGTGTGTGTGTGTGTGTGTGTGGAGAAGCGGTAGTTCTGCTCTTTAATGTATTGCACAGTGACAGTGGGGTCTGTCCTTCAAGCCGCAGCATATGATGTTCTCCGTCTATCGCTGTCTGTCTTTCTTTCCCTCCTTTTCTCTCGTTACTCACAATCCATGTCTCCAGTTTCTCCTGGCCTGGTTTCGCTTCCCCGCCCTCTGTGTGTATATGGTCTGTGTACGTGTTGATGTGTGTGATGTGATGTTGTGCATATACTGTATGTTACTTCAGAAAGTGTTCAGAAAGGGTAGGAATACTTATGTCAATTAGATATTTCTGTATTTCATTTTCAATAAATATGCAAACATTTCTTAACACATGCTTTGACTTTGTGATTATGGGGTATTGTGTGTAGATGGGGTATTGTGATTATGGGGTATTGTGTGTAGATGGGGTATTGTGATTATGGGGTATTGTGTGTAGATGGGGTATTGTGATTATGGGGTATTGTGATTATGGGGTATTGTGTGTAGATGGGTGAGAAAAGAATGTTGAAGACATTTTGAATTAAGGCTGTAACACCAAAAAATGTGGATGGAATTAGTCGAGGAGTATGTGATTTGCATGTATCTGTGTATTTGCAATCAGATTACAAGCCCCCTATCTCATTGTGTGTAGTGAGTGGGGGAAGGTTACATGCAGTAGATGCTGTGAGTGTTAGATACTTGGTCATATTATTAGTAATATTGCATGTAATGATATTGTAACTAACGACAGAGATGATAACCTACGATAACAGCGATAATGCTGGGAACAACGCCCTGTTGATCCATGAGAGGTCACAAGGGGTCAGTGTGTGTGTGATGTCAGAGGTACTGCTGGCGCCCATCCAGGTGCTGGAAGGGTTAAAGTGGCACAGCTCAGAAATGTAAAAAAGAAAAGCAATAAGGGGGAGAGGAAATGAAAGAGCAGCACGATGGAGGCTGATAAGAGGGGCAGCCGTCAGAATGGCAATCAGCCCAAATTAAAGAGAGCGAAAGACAGAGAGATAGATAGGGAGATAGAGAAGTGGGGAATGTGTGGATGTGAGGTTTGTTGGGTAGATAAGGCAAGACTGAGTGTCAAAAGCAACTTGTGAGACTCACATAAAATGTAGATGATGTTCGGCCATTTATGTATCGGACACAAAGAGATCCTCCAACATGGAACACACACAACACACACACCTATTTCAGCACAAAGAGATCCTCCAACATGGAACACACACAACACACACACCTATTTCAGCACAAAGAGATCCTCCAACATAGAACACACACAACACACACACCTATTTCAGCACAAAGAGATCCTCCAACATAGAACACACACAACACACACACCTATTTCAGCACAAAGAGATCCTCCAACATGGAACACACACAACACACACACCTATTTCAGCACAAAGAGAACACGCACTTACCTAGCAGGCTTGGAGTCGGTTGAGAAAGCGTTATGTTTTTGCAGGTGCATGTTTGTTTGCATGTGTATGGCGTGCACACGCATGCTTGTACAGTGCCTTCAGAAAGTAATCATACCTCTTGACTTATTCCACATTTTGTTGTGTTACAGCTTGACTTTAAAATGGATGAAATCATTTTTTTCTCACTCATCTACAGACAATACCCCATAATGATGAAGTGAAATCATGTTTTAACATTTCTTGAGAATAAAATACACTAAAACAGTATCTCATTTAAATACAGTTGAAGTTGGAAGTTTACATTCACTTCGGTTGGAGTCATTATAACTCGTTTGTTAGCAAACTATAGTTTGGGTAAATCGGTTAGGACATCTACTTTGTGCATGACACAAGTCATTTTTCCAACAGTTATTTCACAGACAGATTATTTCACTTATAATTCACTGCATCACAATTCAAGTGGGTCAGAAGTTTACATACACTAAGTTGACTGTGCCTTTAAACAGCTTGGGAAATTCCAGAAAGCGATGTCATGGCTTTAGAAGCTTCTGATAGGCTAATTGACATCATTTGAGTCAATTGGAGGTGTACCTGTGGCTGTATTTCAAGGCCTACCTTCAAACTCAGTGTCTCTTTGCTTGACATCATGGGAAAATGAAAAGAAATCAGCCAAGACCTCAGAAAAACAATGTAGACCTCCACAAGTCTGGTTCATCCTTGGGAGCAATTTCCAAATGCCTGAAGGTACCACGTTCATCTGTACAAACAATAGTACGCAAGTATAAACACCATGGGACCACACAGCCGTCATACCGCTCAGGAAGGAGATGCACTCAGTCTCCTAGAGATGAACGTACTTTGGTGCGAAAACTGCAAATCAATCCCAGAACAACAGCAAAGGACCTTGTGAAGATGCTGGAGGAAACAGGTACAAAAGTATCTATATCCACAGTTAAACCAGTGGCGTGCCGTGGGCCTGGGGCCTGGGCCTTCAGTGAGGTCCTACACAGTCCCACCCGAATTAATCCACCTCTTATTACCATCATTATGATGCCATGGCTCTAGACACTATACATTTAGACAGAAACGCAGTATAAAACCAGGCGTTGAGTCACCTTGAAATTGACATTTTTATTCATAGAATTGCAGGAGAAGAGTACAATACCTTTTCATTGTGCAGCTCCCGTTGCCCTGCGCGCTTGTTCATTGAGCTGTAGATCCACTCGGGTGTCCCCAAAAGTTTTCAAAAGCACCATTGCTTGTAAGTTCCCAGCCGTACTTTGGTGTCTCGTTGCTGCCTTGTTTAGACAACTCAAGTTTGCAAAGCCAGTGTGGCTCCAAATACCAAATCGATCACTTGCAAATAATAGGCATTCCCAGCAGTACAGTTTGCAGTGCTTCTCGGAGCCTGTGAGCCATTGATAGCGCTCGTAGTTGGAACTTTGAAAGTGGCGAACGAACCCCTTTTCCGCCTGTGACAGGCTTTGTAGCGTCGGCGTCGGGCGACCTCTCCTGACAATGTCTAACTTTTCTTGAAAAGTTTGTCTTGAGAATGGCGTTATAATTATATCCTCGGCCAAATCGATATCTTCTCCTCCTTCCGCCATTGTCGGTTGAAAAAACAGCTTAGTAGTAGGGAAATTAATTAGTTTATCAAATTCAGTTTCCTAGTTCTGAGGTTTGCACATACCTGCCCATATAGGACCTGCCTCTCAATATTGGTAATCCAATAAAAAGATGTGCACGCACTACGCCTGCTAGCTGGCTCCTGTGTAACACTGGAGCCAGCCAGCAGGCGTACAATGGCCAACACTAAAGCTGATTGGTTGACACTAAATTTTCATTTCCATTCACTTTAAGCTACAAGCGCCCGCACTGTTGATTCTGAAGGCCTGAGGGCAGATTTTAGACCCCTGGCAACACATGATGGCTGAATATGATTGGATAAAAGATCTAACATAAAGACCAGACCTCCAAATCTCAACCTGGGGCTGGAAGCAGTGCAACCAAGAGGAAAGCTATGAAATGAAGAGTATAACTCTTACTCTGGGGAATCATTTAATACATATTTGTGGGAAAATATATTTTAAAAATATATATATTCTGATGATGTTTAGGCCAGCAGAGAAGGCTATGCTGGCCCTGACGGCCCACCACTGAGTTAAACTAATCCTATATCAACATAACCTGAAAGGCCGCTCAGCGAGGAAGAAGCCACTGCTCCAAACCCGCCATAAAAAAGACAGACTACGGTTTGCAACTGCACATGGGGACAAAGATCATACTTTTTGGAGAAATGTCCTCTGGTTTGATGAAACAAAAATATAACTTTTGGGCCATAATGACCATCGTAATGTTTGGAGGAAAAAGGGGGAGGCTTGCAACCCGAAGAACACCATCCCAACCGTGAAGCACGGGGGGTGGCAGCATCATGTTGTGGGGGTGATTTGCTGCAGGAGGGACTGGTGCACTTCACAAAATAGATGGCCTCACGAGGAGGAAAAATTATGTGGATATATTGAAGCAACATCTCAAGACATCAGTCAGGAAGTTAAAGCTTGGCCACAAATGGGTCTTCCAAATGGACAATGACCCCAGGTATACTTCCAAAGTTGTGGCAAAATGGCTTAAGGACAACAAAGTCAAGGTGTTGGAGTGGCAATCACAAAGCCCTGACCTCAATCCCATAGACAATTTGTGGGCAGAACTGAAAAAGCATGTGTGAGCAAGGAGGCCTACAAACCTGACTCAGTTACACCAGCTCTGTCAGGAGGAATGGTCCAAAATTCACCCAACTTATTGTGGGAAGCTTGTGGAAGACTACCAGAAATGTTTGACCTAAGTTAAACAATTTAAAGGCAATGCTACCAAATACTAATTGAGTGTATGTAAACTTCTGACCCACTGGCAACCGGATGAAATAAATCAAACTTGAAATAAATCATTCTCTCTACTATTATTCTGACATTTTACATTCTTAAAAGAAAGTGGTGATCCTAACTGGCCTAAGACAGGGAATTTGTACATGGAATTGAATGTCAGGAATTGTGAAAAACTGAGTATAAATGTATTTGGCTAATGTGTATGTAAACTTCTAACTTACTGTATGTAAACATCTGTAACTATTCACACCCCAGAGCTAATACATGTTACAATCACCTTTGGCAGCAATAACAGCTGTGATTCTTTCTGGGTAAGTCTCTAAGAGCTTTTCACACCTGGATTGAACAATATTTGCACGTTATTCATTTAAAAATGATTCACACTCTGTCAAGTTGGTTGTTGATCATTGCTAGACAGCCATTTTCAAGTCTTGCCATCGATTTTCAAGCCATAACTAGGCCACTCAGGAACATTCAATGTCATCTTGGTAAGCGACTCCATGGTATATTTGGCCTTGTGTTTTAGGTTATTGTCCTGCTGAAAGGTGAGTTTGTCTCCCAGTGTCTTTTGGAAAGCAGACTAAACCAGGGTTTCCTCTAGGATTTTGCTTGTGCTTAGTTCTATTCCAAGGTTTTTTTAATCCTAAAAAACTCTCTAGTCCTTACCAATGACAACCATACCCATAACATGATGCAGCCACCACCATGCTTGAAAATATTAAGAGTGGTGATGTAATAATAATAATAGATTACATTTTTATAGCGCTTTTCATTACAGCAAGAATCTCATAGACTCTCAAGATGGATTTGCCCCAAACATAACACTTTGTATTCAGGACATAAAGACATGCAGTATTACTTTAGTGCCTTATTGCAAACAGGATGCATGTTTTGGGATATTTGTATTCTGTACATGCTTCCTTCTTTTCACTCTGTTATTTAGGTTAATATTGTGGAGTAGCTACAATGTCTTTGATCCATCCTCAGTTTTTCCTGTCACAGCCATTAAATCAAAGTAACCAAATCCATGAGCGGTTTCCTTTCTCTCCTGCAACTGAGTTAGGAAGGAAGCCTGTATCTTTGTGGTGACTGTGTATAATTGATACACCGTTCAAAAAGTGTAATGAATAACTTCATAATGCTCAAAAGAACATTCAAAGTCTGCTGTTTTAAATGTTTTACCCATCTACCAATAGGTTCCCTTCTTTGCAGGGCATTGGAAAACCTCCCTGGTCTTTGTGGTTGAATCTGCGTTTGAAATTCACTGCTTGACTGAAGGACCTTAAAATGATCTGCATGTCTGTCTGGTGTACAGAGATGAGGTCGTCAGAATGCAACTTATTATGTGACTTGT
Organism: Oncorhynchus kisutch; assembly: GCF_002021735.2. Taxonomy (NCBI): domain Eukaryota; kingdom Metazoa; phylum Chordata; class Actinopteri; order Salmoniformes; family Salmonidae; genus Oncorhynchus; species Oncorhynchus kisutch. The sequence goes on from NC_034174.2 coordinate 34,586,775, forward strand.
TAAACACATTTTTACTCCTGAACGTATTTAGGCTTGCCATAACAAAGGGGTTGAATACTTATTGACTCAAGACATTTCTATTTTTATTAGTTTGTAAACATTTCTAAAAACATAATTCCACTTTGACATTATGGGATATTGTCTGTAGGCAAGTTACACAACATCTAAATGTAATCCATTTTAAATTCAGGCTGTAACACAACAACATTTCAAGGGGTGTGAATACTTTCTGAAGGCACTATATGTATTCATGTATGCTTGTGCATGCTTGTGTGTATTCGAGGCGGGCATACACATGTGTATGTGTGTTTTTTGTTTGTGTGTGTGTGTGTGTGTGTGTGTGTGTGTGTGTGTTTTTCATTTGAGTGATCATTAGTTTGGCTAGCAGTCATTTCCAGTGCAGAGAGAGAGAACAGGATATCAATGATGTGATCTGCCTGGGGGAGATAAGAGCTGCAGAATTCGCTGCTGTTGCAACATCTGAGCAGCGACACACACAGCAGGCAGGCAAGCCTAGCTGTGTTTGGAGATGATCCCTCATCGATAGCACTGCAAAGCCAACTCTGCTGCATTACATCCAATCAGCCAACCTCTCTATACCACTCTACCCCAGCACTCATATAATCCTTCCCTCTCCCCCTCGCTTTCTCTCTCTCCCGCTCTGTCTCTCTCTCTCTCTGTCTCTCTCTCTTTCTCCAGAGGTTGGTCTTAGGTCAGTGAGGCCTCTCATCTGATATGTACTCTGCTCTGCAGGTCACACAGAGGTCAAGTGAGCTATGATACCACAACACATCCCTCTGGTCTCCCATAGAAAATGCCTCGTGTGAATATCTGTTTCACATCTTTTTATGTCATTAGCTCTAATGATTTCAAGTCTATTACCCTGACAGAACACTGCAGAATGACAGAACGCCAACAGAATAGAATGGAAGATAATGTAAACAGCAAGTAAACAGAGACCTTAGGTAAACATTTCTGCAGAGTGTTAATGGTGAGTGGTTTGTTGCCTGCTGGAAGTATAGATAGAGCGATAGAGAAAGAGAGAGTGAGTGAGGGAAAGAAGGAGAATGAGAGAGAAGTCTCCATGGACAGATGCAGTGATAGCATGTTTTATTTCAGTGGACCCGGCTTAATTCCCTGATGAGATGCAACAACAGGCCGGCAGACAGAGGCCTTCAGATAGCCACATGGATCAGCGTCAGATCGGTGCTATCGCACCAATCTCCCCTCACACACACACACACACGCAGAGTGAGTGAGTGAGACGGGGAGAGTGTGTGGGGAGTATGGTCGGGTTGGTGCATGGGGCGTCAGAGAGCAGTGTGTGTGTGTGTGTGTGTGTGTGTCTGTTGTGTACATGTGTGTGCATCTGTGTGTGTTGTGTTGTTGTTGTTGTTGAGTCACTGGCAGCATTCCTGGTGGTCCTAGTGTGCTGCAGGTGGAAGCCCCTGAGGAGCAGCAGACACTGGGGAGATGGAGGTAAGAGGGAAGGCAGGGGGTAGGCAGAGGGATAAGGGCAGGGCGGAGGGTGGAGGGTGGGGTGCAGACATAACACAGGGCTGCATCGTCTGTGAACAAGTAGACAGCCTTATCTGTGGAAGCCTGCCGTCTGCCCAGAGGAATGGAGGATAGAGACAAGCCCCAGCAGGCCCAGTGGCTCTGGCCCAGATTCAGCCCTCCTGACTGGGGTGAGAGGACTGGGGACAGGGCCTCTGGTGGAACTACTGGATCTAACGCCAGGACAGACGGCTGGCTGGTCCCTTGATTTGGACCATGACTTTCCAATGGGGGACGTCAGTCTGTGACCCCCAAGGTTGTGTGTGTACCACATGGTATATATCAGTCCTATATGTCTGAGTGGTCAAACCAGTGATGAGGTTCAGTGCCTCAAGCAGCTTGGCATGTCTCATAGTGGAGAGTGGAGAGATGTTGGGGAGGTGTTACCCCGCTTTCTCAGGTGTTTGTGGGCCAGCGACACACCTCCACTTGCACCTCTTCTTCCCTCCCTCTGCGCATCGCTCCCTCCCTCCTGGCCTAGATTCCCCCACTCTCATGTTTTCTTGGGGCCTTTTGTCAGGCGTGTCATAGGATAGCGGGGTCCAGACCCAGGGGCCCTCATACACACACAGGACGACGCAGTGCTAGCATTAGCCTAGCTCATGGATCTGCCTCACCGTGTGTGAACAGCAGCTCTCCTCCTCCCTCTAGCCATCATTCACAATGATATTTAGCACATGCTGCCTGTTATAGAAGCACTGATATCAATTCGTAAAATTAGAACCAGAACACTCTCTCTCTCTCTCTCTCTCTCTCTCTCTCTCTCTCTCTCGCTGTCACACCCTGACCATAGTTTACTTTGTATATTTCTATGTTTTGGTTGGTCAGGGTGTGAGCTGAGTGGGCATTCTATGTTTCATGTCTAGTTTGTCTATTTCTATGTCTGGCCTGATATGGTTCTCAATCAGAGGCAGGTGTTAGTCATTGTCTCTGATTGGGAACCATATTTAGGTAGCCTGGGTTTCACTGTGTGTTTGTGGGTGATGGTTCCTGTCTCTGTGTTTTGCACCAGATAGGGCTGTTTTGGTTTTCCACGGTTGTTGTTTTTGTAGCGTTCGTGTTTTTCCTTTTTGTTATTAAACATGAATCAGTATAATCACGCTGCATTTTGGTCCGCTTCTCCTTCACCACAAGAGAACCGTTACACTCGCTCTCTCTCTCTCCCTCACAATGGGAATAAAAGGAGTGATTGTTTGGAGACAAGAAAGATGAATTTGTTTGCTTCTGACAGGAGAAGGGAGCTGTCCTAGGTGGTGGTTGGAGGGCATCCCACAGAGAATGAAACGTGTGTCCGCAAGTTCTTCCTCTGCTACTAAGGCCTTTCTTCTGTGTAACCAGGGCTACAGATGGGGGAAATAGGTGTGCAAGTGTGTGAATGTGTGTGTGCGCGTGTGAATGTGTGTGCGCACATGAGTGTGTGTGTGAGTGAGTGTGTGTGTGTGTGTGTGCCAGCTATTTTCCCTTTGGTCATAATAAACCCCCATAAGTGTTTCCTGTTATGTCTTTCTCTTCCTGTTTCGTTCCAGTTTGGGGACGCTAATGCTGTATTGAGAGGAGACAAAGGTACCTGCATGCCCCATGAAAGGCGCAGCTTTACATGATAATGGTCTCACAGTATTTGTATTGTGTCTGATTGTAGTGTTGGCATCTCTGTGCTACGATGATGCCCTGTGATCGTCCCTGTTTCGTAAAGCCACAGTCTTGGGTGGAAGCAGCAACCCCGGTGACATATTTACTATAATATTCTCTCTCTCTCAGGGGGGGGGGGGGGTGTGTGTGTGTGTGTGTGTGTGTGTGTGTGTGTGCATATGCAGAAACCCAGATCCCACTGAGGTCCTTTAGCTCATGTCCCAGGTTAGGTCATTGGTACACCAGGGCACAGAGCTATTATAGGAGGTGACACTTCACACACTTCACTTTCTTACTCCTGACCTCAGGTAGCCTACTACCCTGACCCCTAACCCTTGTGCCATAGCTGTGCCACCCAGGTGATGCCGAGACAGTGGAACCTCTAGTATATTTAATGACTCAACATTCGTTTTACCAGTGGAGGTCATTCATTCATTTACATGCTTCTCTACTATGCTGTTGTTCCTACTTTCTACATCCAGCTATAATCTATATGGGCTCAAATGGTTTGGAAAACATACAGCTTGGGAACACTCATTTACCACGAGTTATAGTCTGTGGTTTGTCTGGAGTTCTGTATCTTCACTTTGATGATGCATCTCCTTTACATCTTTTGTTTTGCCAAATGTTGGCATCTCAGGAAGTTGAGGGGGGATGTCTTTTTTCTCTGTCTTCTTCTAAGTGGATAGCCCCCCCCACCCCACCCCCCTCAACCCCAGCCCACCAAAACGGACCATGGGCTGAACTGGAACAAGCTGCTTCCTCTTTCATCTTCTTTATCTCCATCTCTCCTTTAACTGGTCCCTCTGAAGTCCAGCCTGGCCCGGCTTTTGATTCTATTAATTGAGTTTGGTGGAAAAACAAATGGAGGAGGAGGAGGTATGTAGGGGAGAGGAGGCGAGGGGGTCCAGTAAACCTTGAAGGCCACTTATTTAGGAGGTCCACCCGCTCCTATCGTCTCTCTACCCTCTTCCCCCATCTCCTCCTCCACCCCAGCCCTCCTAGTGATTCACCCTGCCATTCAACTCTCTATCACTCCACTCTGCTTTTCATCTCTCCTTCTTTACGACCGAGGTGTCTTTGTTTTGCTGTGACATATTTTTGCGGGGAGTTGTGACACTTTAAAAGGATCAGTAAATATGTCTGTGTGTGTAGAGCGGGAGGGTCTGGCAGAATGACAGTGTAAGTGCTTCCAGGGTGAGAGGTCAAGGAGGTTGGGAGGGGAGGGACGGAGGAGGGGGCTGATTCAGGGGCTCGCACTCAGGATGACCCCTGTGGTGTGCTGTCTGAGACCCTGGTCCTGTAGCCCTGAGGGCAGAGCAAATTTTATTTCACAGAACTACAGACAAACCACAGACTATAACTCATAGTAAATGAGTGTTCCCAAGCAGTACGTTTTCCAAACCATTTGAACCCATATAGATTATTGCTGGATGTAGAAAGTAGGAACAACCCGTCCGTGGCCCATGTGGCTTTCATAAGGGTCCTGACAGACACAGACACACTCTCATTCTGTTTCTGTGTGCTGACTGGAAGGATGAGATCCAACATGGCTCCCAGGGTCATAGGCAAGATGGCATCATGGTACTGTCTGAGGAGAGAGGACCCTTATTACACAATGAGTTCAGCGAGTCTTTTCACTGAACAGATGCTGCCGGTTGAGTATCAGTGTAGATATATGTAACATATGGTTCAAACCGCTCCGATTCTGTCAACATTGTATGTCTCAAATGTTTGGGGCACAGCAAGTTAATTAGAGAATGGATATCAGTTGATGAGTCTGATAGACTGTGATCCACTGAGGATCAGCACAACGTGTTCTCTAAGAAACATGTCTCTCTTTGGAGAGAAATCTCAAGCAGGTATTCATTACGTGGGAAAGCTCTTTGGGTGCATCATGTGTTATGACACCTGCTGCATGCATCTATCCAGTTGGTAGATGGAGATTAGTGGTAGGTTGCTTCTGTGTCATGTTAGGTCTTTGGATTTTCCAAATGTTCACATACTGGTCTTATGGCATTAATATACATGCTATTATAAATATGAATATGCATGACAGATGTAAAGAGATGTGAACGAATGGAAATATGGACACTGTGTAGGGGCTATACTCAGGGCCGGCTCCAGGCATAAACGACATAAGCGGTCACTTAGGGCACGCTGCCGCTATGGGGGCCCCCTTAATTGTTTTACTCCATTAATCGCATTTCCATTTCTTCAACGCAAAGGCCCTTTTAAGCGCACTCGTTTCCGCACGGACTCTTTTAAGCACAACACACAACAGTCAGTGCGCACTCGGTCTCGGTATCGCTGTCTGTCTCTATTGTGGTGCTCTATACACAAAGTGTTGAAGGAAAACGTACAGAAAGTTCCACCATAAACACATTCCAAGGTGTTTATTTAGATAAACAGCAGAAATATAATTGGTACAGAAGAGCTAGCTAGTTATGTTAATGTTAGCTGGCTAGCTAACCAAAATAATGTTTACAATGCCATGGCTGAATGCCTCTTGATTCAACTAACTCCCCATAATGATTTTAATCAGAACAGGACTTCCATTCCATTTAGCTACTGTTTTTGTTGTAGGTCACAGGTCATAAGATTTAAGCAAATGATCCCAATTATAGTAGTAGCAGCTTGTGTCTAGTTAAGCAGTTTTCTTTCTCAGGAAATCAGCTTTAAAACTGCAAAAAAGTCTCTACTCCCCATGGAAAAATGTGTAGATTTGCAGGAAATTAACTGTAAAACGAATACATTTCTCTACGCAGTCAAGAGGGGAGCCCACTAAAATCTTGCTTAGGGCCCCCAGAAGTGTAGGGCCGGCTCTGCCCTTACTGCATTGCACAAAGCTAAATCACTTGTTACCCAAACATTCCCATTGACATTTTATGCTATATGGCAGTGATCATCAACTAGATTCAGCCGCGGAACTATTTCTTGAGCGGATGGTCAGGAGGCCGGAACATAATTCCAAATCATTTGTAGACAGCAAATCAACCACAAGAAGCCCAAACAGATGTAATATTTGACTAAAACAGAATCATTTCAAAACGTGCCTATATTTGTATATAATCACATATCTCTATATTATGCATATGGGAATACTGTGGAAAACATCACTTAGAGCTGATTTACTGGTGTTTTTAGTATTTTATGTCCAACAATAAAATAACCTGCAGGCAGCCAGTTGGGGAAACCTGCTATTCGGTGTGTGTGTGTGTGTGTGTGTGTGTGTGTGTGTGTGTGTGTGTGTGTGCGTGGGGAAAATATGTCTCAGAGAAGTCTCATTCATGTTTACAAGTTTTCTTTATTATCATCAGTACGTAATGGCATCCAGATTGTCAGGTTATAATTGTTTTGGACAGGTAATAAAGAGCAGGTGTGTGGTTTTCTATCTGCTAAGTAGAGAGGCAGCAAATCAAAACTGTGCTGTGGCACAGAGACACACATCACAGAGAAACCAAGAGGTACAGGCTACTGCTCATCACCATGGCAACACTGATGGAACAGGAGAGGCCTGGGTAATGTAGAACAGGACAAAGTTCTGATATGTTGCTCGTGTTAATGTGTAAATCAGCTTATTATTCCAACAATAGCATCAGATTTTCTGTATGAAGTATCCAATGTGGCAGCAGAAATGGCAAATACTGGGTATCTGTTTTATTCAATCTATTTCTCTGCTCTGTGTATCTCTCTCTGTCTCCTTGCTGAAGGTTTTAAACACAAAGTCCTCTCATTCACTAGGGGTTTTTGTGAAGAGGGAGCAGTTGGCAGAATTAAACTTTATTTTCATTAGGAGGAAATGTTTAACAGCTCAGAGAAAGCGCTTCAGCTAAAAATAGATTTATAATGATAGAAATGGTGATAACAATATCCAAAATGTTTCAGGTGAAAGAAAAAGGCAAAAGGCAGTGAAAATAAATTATCTGGATAACAATAATAACAACAATAATAATAATACCATTAATAATATACAGTTTCAAATTAAGCTTTATAAACTTCTTTTTTTTTGTTTACTTTTTTTGTTGTAATGTCCATTAAAAATAGTAGAAGTCCATGAGCAGAAATCCAGCATATATTTATTAAATGGTGTGAAGGGAATTGCTCTGTCTTCGCCCCAAAGTTGTCTTCACCACCCTCGTATCTCACACATTTACAATATTCACAGTTACTTCAGACTTGCTCGGCACATACCACTGCAGCAGGACGGGGGCGAGGTGGGAGGGGACGGTATATGCATGGGGATGGGTGGAGGTGAGGTGTAGTCTATCTCTGGTCTAAGAAGGTACCTAATAGAGAGTAAAATAGCCCCGCCCCCACTCCACCCATCAGTGGATGCTGCCTGGTACCCTTTACATTCTCTCTATACAGCAAGACAATCAACAAAGACACACCAAATGCATGTCTTTAACATTATACACATTGTCCTCAAGCAAGAGGCCTATACGACCCTCAACCCCCATTAGAAAACGGAACAATCTTCACATCCCCTGTGCCTCCCCATCCTCCCCAGCTCAGCCCATGGCGGTAACCATGTTGGAGTGGTGGGGGTGGCCAAAGGAGGGGTGTATGGGTGTAGGTGTGGGCAGCATGTGTCCGGCATGGCTAAAGGGGGGCAGGTGGCCCATGTGGGTCATGTGTCCAGCCAGGGAGGAAGCACTGAAAGGAGAAGACTTCTCGTGCATGCACTTAGAGAGCTCCTCATAACCGTCACCGCCCCGCCTGCCCTTCTTGGACTTGTTGGACATCTTGCGGTTGCGTGTCTGGATCCCTTCCTTCTTCATGGTCAGAGGTCGGTTCACCTGTAGGGAGACGGAGATGGAGGGAGAGATGAGTGACCGGGTTGGGAGGGTTTATAATCAACTTCATGTGTTTGAATTGACTGGACTACGTACAGGAATAACCATATTGTTTATCAGGAGAACTCTAGATACAGTTATTTGTCTTTTTTTCTAAAGAAATGTAACAATACAAATAAAATGCAGAAACAGTAAGCAGCTTTCTCCCTAAAGCCAAGGCCATGTTCAATGTAATACATGGCAATGCACCAAGACTTAACCTTCAACAGTTATGCCTCATTTGAACAGACGCAGTTGGTCTGTCTGAATAACAGTCCCACCATTGTGAGTCTCAAGGGGATGACGCCTACCATGGAAACAATAAAGCACAAAGAAAGAAAACACCAACAGGGCCCAGTGTGTCTGAGAGGCCAAGCTCTGCATCCATCTCTCCCTCCTTCCCTCCTTCCCTCCTTCCCTTTCTCCCTATCCCTCTTATCCTTTTCCAATCAGTGCAACCTTTTCGTCTTCCTGACCTGGCTGGCTGCGTGTGGGTAAGGGCTGGTCAGGCTGCGTGTGGGTAAGGGCTGGCTGCGTGTGGGTAAGGGCTGGTCAGGCTGCGTGTGGGTAAGGGCTGGTCAGGCTGCGTGTGGGTAAGGGCTGGTCAGGCTGCGCGTGGGTAAGGGCTGGTCAGGCTGTGTGTGGGTAAGGGCTGGTCAGGCTGCGTGTGGGTAAGGGCTGGTCAGGCTGCGTGTGGGTAAGGGCTGGTCAGGCTGCGTGTGGGTAAGGGCTGGTCAGGCTGCGCGTGGGTAAGGGCTGGTCAGGCTGTGTGTGGGTAAGGGCTGGTCAGGCTGCGTGTGGGTAAGGGCTGGCTGGCTGCGTGTGGGTAAGGGCTGGCTGCGTGTGGGTAAGGGCTGGCTGGCTGCGTGTGGGTAAGGGCTGGCTGGCTGCGTGTGGGTAAGGGCTGGTCAGGCTGCATGTGGGTAAGGGCTGGCTGGCTGTGTGTGGGTAAGGGCTGGTCAGGCTGTGTGTGGGTAAGGGCTGGTCAGGCTGCGTGTGGGTAAGGGCTGGCTGGCTGCGTGTGGGTAAGGGCTGGCTGCGTGTGGGTAAGGGCTGGCTGGCTGTGTGTGGGTAAGGGCTGGTCAGGCTGTGTGTGTGTAAGGGCTGGTCAGGCTGCGTGTGGGTAAGGGCTGGCTGGCTGTGTGTGGGTAAGGGCTGGTCAGGCTGCGTGTGGCTAAGGGCTGGCTGCGTGTGGTTAAGGGCTGGCTGGCTGCGTGTGGGTAAGGGCTGGCTGGCTGCGTGTGGGTAAGGGCTGGCTGGCTGCGTGTGGGTAAGGGCTGGCTGGCTGCGTGTGGGTAAGGGCTGGCTGGCTGCGTGTGGGTAAGGGCTGAATGGCTGCGTGTGGGGAAGGGCTGGCTGGCTGTGTGTGGGTAAGGGCTGGCTGGCTGTGTGTGGGTAAGGGCTGGTTGGCTGTGTGTGGGTAAGGGCTGGCTGGCTGTGTGTTGTTAAGGGCTGGCTGGTTAAGGGCTGGCTGGCTGCGTGTGGGTAAGGGCTGGTCAGGCTGCGTGTGGGTAAGGGCTGGCTGGCTGTGTGTGGTTAAGGGCTGGCTGGCTGTGTGTGGTTAAGGGCTGGCTGGCTGTGTGTGGGTAAGGGTTGGCTGGCTGTGTGTGGGTAAGGGTTGGCTGGCTGTGTGTGGGTAAGGGCTGGCTGGCTGCGTGTGGGTAAGGGCTGGCTGGCTGCGTGTGGGTAAGGGTTGGCTGGCTGCGTGTGGGTAAGGGCTGGCTGGCTGCGTGTGGGTAAGGGCTGGCTGGCTGCGTGTGGGTAAGGGCTGGCTGGCTGCGTGTGGGTAAGGGCTGGTCAGGCTGCGTGTGGGTAAGGGCTGGCTGGCTGTGTGTGGGTAAGGGCTGGCTGGCTGTGTGTGGGTAAGGGCTGGTCAGGCTGTGTGTGGGTAAGGGCTGGCTGGCTGTGTGTGGGTAAGGGCTGGCTGGCTGTGTGTGGTTAAGGGCTGGCTGGCTGTGTGTGGGTAAGGGTTGGCTGGCTGTGTGTGGGTAAGGGTTGGCTGGCTGTGTGTGGGTAAGGGCTGGCTGGCTGCGTGTGGGTAAGGGCTGGCTGGCTGCGTGTGGGTAAGGGCTGGCTGGCTGCGTGTGGGTAAGGGCTGGCTGGCTGCGTGTGGGTAAGGGCTGGCTGGCTGCGTGTGGGTAAGGGCTGGTCAGGCTGCGTGTGGGTAAGGGCTGGCTGGCTGTGTGTGGGTAAGGGCTGGCTGGCTGTGTGTGGGTAAGTGCTGGCTGGCTGTGTGTGGGTAAGTGCTGGCTGGCTGTGTGTGGGTAAGTGCTGGCTGGCTGTGTGTGGGTAAGTGCTGGTTGGCTGTGTGTGGGTAAGGGCTGGCTGGCTGTGTGTGGGTAAGTGCTGGCTGGCTGTGTGTGGGTAAGGGCTGGCTGGCTGTGTGTGGGTAAGGGCTGGCTGGCTGTGTGTGGGTAAGTGCTGGCTGGCTGTGTGTGGGTAGGGGCTGGCTGGCTGTGTGTGGGTAAAGGCTGGCTGGCTGTGTGTGGGTAAGGGCTGGCTGGCTGTGTGTGTGTGGGTAAGTGCTGGCTGGCTGTGTGTGGGTAAGGGCTGGCTGGCTGTGTGTGGGTAAGGGCTGGCTGGCTGTCAGCAGTGAAAGACTTACGTTGTGCAGCTTGTAGTAAAGGCCGCAGGCATTGCACACGGGGTCTCCATTGCCGTTGCGCCTCCACAGTGTGGTGGTGGTGGTCTGACAGTTAGCACAACAGGTGCCGGCGCGTCTGGCCGCAGACTGGAGGGGAACATGAAGAAGGCCTTTATTCGACCACAACAGCACGGACACACAACACATGAAAGCATAGGTTGGGAATGACGTTAGTGCCGGGCGGTGTGTATAGTATTTGTATATCGGCTGCCAGGAGCCGAGAAAACATCATATTTCATTCTGTTTTAGATGGAAGTTGTTTCTTATAGTTATAGATTTGCATATGATATCAGAAATGTATTCATATTGCGTGATAGTTTGATAGTTTATTGCAATGCAATTTAATAATGACGGAATTATGCAGTGAAAAGGTATCCAGTCTTTACATTCCCTGACAAATACACCAAATAGTTGTATTGTTAGTGTATGAATTGGTCTCTAACCTAATAAATCAGGGGTTACTATAAAAGTCATGCTGAATAGATCATATAAGAAAGTAATGGGTTGTCTTTATTGGCTAGTTTTCTCCCAGCATGTGAAATGTTTTTAATTTCACAGACACAGTAGTACACTGATGAACACTGACTATCAAAGCTCTTCCTCCCAGATGCAAAGCATTGCTATTGAATAGAGATTAGGTAGCGAGGGGGGCCATAGGGCAGCATGTGCGATCCCCTGTCATTACAGATGGATTCTTCACACTTAATATGAGACAGTTACACGCATAAAACTTACATATACCCCTTCAGCAAAATATGGTAATCTGAACCCTCAGTCAGAATAGTGCATGGGCCTACACACTTAAAATATGGATTAATGCAAAATACCTCTCTATTGATTCAAGTAGAAATTGCGTCAAAATTGCCCAATATAAACAAACTTCATAGTAAAGAAGTCTACAATTGAGGCTGGAGCCATAGCCTTTGTCTCACAGGTAGGTAAACCCATTTATTTCACCTCCTCTGCGCGGCCTGCACGCATCTAGTTCTCCATTGCTTTTTTTCTGTGCACATAAAGTGTCCTTAAATGTTGTACTAATCGCTTTGCTATATTCTATATATTGAGGACAGGCCTGCTTGACCACTGCTATGAAAAAAAGTAAGTGTACTAGCGCGCGACGAACGGAAACATGTGCTGGCCTCGCTTCCTTATCGGTACCGGCAGATATCCGGATAGGAAACTACTGGAAGGACCCTGCGCGAGTACTGAAAACACGCGAGCTGAAAAGTAGGCTACAAACGCACCGGCTCCTGACTCAGGGAGAAAAACAACGACTGGATTTTTCAGACATTAGGACCAACGGGAAAATGATGAAACTTTAATACGTTTTTATTGCAGGTTTTAAGCTATATTGATTGTGGTCCAGGGATATGCATTGACCCTAAAATGCATAGCCTAGGCCTACATGGCGTTTCAGGTTTCAATGTAAAACCGCACAATCAAATGTTTCAGAAAAATCTAAAAACGGGTCTCTAGACTCTCTAAATAGGCCTACAGTCCAAAATCAAACGGAGTCGCGTCGGTGATGCTTTTTGTATAGCCTGCATTGGATGATTCAGATCAGTGCAGTCTTCATGCTGTCGGCTGAATGTCAATAGTCTGTCTGTATTTGCCTCATATCTCGAACATTCTCTTATCAAGATGCGCACAGGATTATATGATCTCTAGGATGGTCCTTAAACAAACGCAGTCAACATAAAATATGTAGGCCTAAATTATCTACGTATGTTTTAAGCATTAAATGCGTTCAATACTGTTATACGTAACCTTTGATTAATATATTAATAATCTTATTATGCACCCTGAGACATTTGGGAACCGATTCGTAAATCATTTGAACAGGCGTACGCTAATTAGGCCGACATTCAAATTCCAAATATGAAGTTGCAGAAAATAAGCCTACCCACTGGGCACCGACATAAATTCAAGGTCTATTCCACGTTGGTTTAATGTAACTTTATTGAAGTTTGCTTTAAAGCAATGTCTCTATTTCTGCAAACCCCCTATTTATCTATATTGTATTTACTTTGCCATCATGGCCTTTTTTGCCTTTACCTCCCTTCTCACCTCATTTGCTCACATTGTATATAGACTTGTTTATACTGCATTATTGACTGTATGTTTGTTTTTACTCCATGTGTAACTCTGTGTCGTTTTATCTGTCGAACTGCTTTGCTTTATCTTGGCCAGGTCGCAATTGTAAATGAGAACTTGTTCTCAACTTGCCTACCTGGTTAAATAAAGGTAAAATAAAATAAATAAATAAAATTTATTCAAGAGGAGCGTGGAAAAAAATACTCTTAAAAAAAATCAACTTCGAGTAGTGAAATTAGTTTAACGAAACACATTTTTTATGGTTATTATTAAATTATGTTTTACATAATTTCTACCATTATAATCATTATGAATATAATTATTAATAACATTATTATAATTATAATTATGCTATTGATGTATTAGTCCATATGCAAATAGGTTTACGCCCGCGAACGGGAGCCTATTGTGGGCTATTCGAAATGTTACAGAAAATATTCAGATCATATCTTGAATCGAGAGATTTTGGCATTTATGCATATCATTTTTTAGGTCCTCATAGGCCGTGGAGAATCCTATTTCTTTGTTTTTCGTATTTGATGCAAATCTATATCTCAATGGGTCATATCAATTCCCTCCATTTCAGTTTCAGAGGTGCCATCTTAATTGCGTGTTTGTTGTTGTTGAGACCAATGGTTTTAAAGTCTGGTTAGCTCAGGGCTATAAGTAGTTACTGTTATATGAAAATAATAGATTTTAACATTTAATGATAACACATTTTTTATTTTTTATTTTTTGCAATCAATGGAGTCACCAGCACATTAAGTCTGGAAGGACTATTTTCAGTAATGACAACATTTACATAGTCCATTGAACTGCTGTGTAACTGGTCTATATTAGTCTGGATCTGACCTGGCTGCTGCCCTCTGAGGAAAACACAACATTGATGTTGAAATGAGTTCATGATGAGAAGTACACAATGTGATATCAGCCAAGCAGCAAGAAGGCCCAGTCCAGTATTTGGCTAAGCGAATGGCAGAGATATCCATTTACAAGTATGTTGCACACCAGTCACCTAGATTCACTCGCAGAGAAAAAAAACACATTATTTTTCCTTTCTTCTGTTACCTATAAAGTGACTTAATAACACAAAGTGTGCAGTGCACCAGTCACTCATACAGCCTCCACAGCAGACAGTCACAGTGCACCAGTCACTCATACAGCCTCCACAGCAGACAGTCACAGTGCACCAGTCACTCATACAGCCTCCACAGCAGACAGTCACAGTGCACCAGTCACTCATACAGCCTCCACAGCAGACAGTCACAGTGCACCAGTCACTCATACAGCCTCCACAGCAGACAGTCACAGTGCACCAGTCACTCATACAGCCTCCACAGCAGACAGTCACAGTGCACCAGTCACTCATACAGCCTCCACAGCAGACAGTCACAGTGCACCAGTCACTCATACAGCCTCCACAGCAGACAGTCACAGTGCACCAGTCCCTCATACAGCCTCCACAGCAGACAGTCACAGTGCACCAGTCACTCATACAGCCTCCACAGCAGACAGTCACAGTGCACCAGTCACTCATACAGCCTCCACAGCAGACAGTCACAGTGCACCAGTCACTCATACAGTCTCCACAGCAGACAGTCACAGTGCACCAGTCAGTCATACAGCCTCCACAGCAGACAGTCACAGTGCACCAGTCACTCATACAGCCTCCACAGCAGACAGTCACAGTGCACCAGTCACTCATACAGCCTCCACAGCAGACAGTCACAGTGCACCAGTCACTCATACAGCCTCCACAGCAGACAGTCACAGTGCACCAGTCACTCATACAGCCTCCACAGCAGACAGTCACAGTGCACCAGTCACTCATACAGCCTCCACAGCAGACAGTCACAGTGCACCAGTCACTCATACAGCCTCCACAGCAGACAGTCACAGTGCACCAGTCACTCATACAGCCTCCACAGCAGACAGTCACAGTGAGCTATATAGTGAGGGATGATAGAGGCCTGTGCCGGCCCTGGTATCAGTAGCAGTATCAGAAGTAGCAGCAATAATGATAGCAGAAACAGCACAGATAGCCAGCACTCCGCTAACAGCCTGTGTAAAGGAGCACAAGGGTGAGTGGGAAACACAATTCCCGGAAACTGATTGGGAAAATATAACTTTCCTGGAATTATGGCCCTCCTCGCCCCTCTCCCCCTACCTTGTTCTTTTTTTTGGCCCCCTCCCATCTCCGCCCTCCACGCGTGTGTGTGTGTGTGTGTGTGTGTGTGTGTGTGTGTGTGTGTGTGTGTGTGTGTGTGTGTGTGTGTGTGTGTGTGTGTGTGTGTGTGTGTGTGTGTGTGTGTGTGTGTGTGTGTGTGTGTGTACTCACCAGTCTGCGTTTGGGCTTGATGAGGGGTCGGTTCTGACCGTTCATCTTATGGTAGAGTCCACAGGCGTTGCACAAGTAGTGGCCCGTACCATCCCGTCGCCACAGGGGGGTAGAGGTGGCTCCACAGTTGACACACTCACGCCCCTCTGAGCAGCATGCAGGTGGAGGGAGACCACAGGGACATTTATAAAATTAACCTGTTAACTCTAATGACACATTTATCATACATAACAATTATGTAACCTGTAGTAGTGGCAAGTACAATTTTAAAAATGTTATGTTAATTAGTCTGTTAGGTGCACAGAAGCATGGGAAAAGTTTTAAGAATAAAAATGTTGTTTTTAATTTCTACTCTCTAGTTCTGTTCTTGAATTCCTGTTTATATGAAAAGGCTGCGTATTATTGGTCTGAAGTTTGTGTGAAAGAGTGTGTGTTTAACCCTCTGCAGACTCTTGGAATAACAACATGAAAATGCTGCTGCCAGGCTTTATTCCGTTTGACCTGGTTAAGTTCCTCCCTGTCAGTTTTGGGTCAGTTTTGGGTCAGTTTTGGGTCAGCTGGGACCCAGGCATGCTTCAGACAGGGGCACCCATACACCCACAATTAAATGTGGGCTGTCTCTCACGTTTCTCTACATTTTGCTGTGATTACAATGATTTTCCTCCCCATATATACAGTATGGTGAAAATTAACCTTTAGTGCTGGGTTCCCCAACTGGTGGCCCGCGGGCCAAATTTGGCACACGGGTGGTTTTGTTTGGCCCCCAAAGTATTATATAAATGTTGAAATAAATAAATGTTTGACACAAAAGACTGTAAAAACACAAGGAAATCAGCTCCAAGTGATTTTAATTAAAGACATCTGTTCCCAAGTATTCCCACGCATAATAGACAGACACTTGATCGTACACAAATGTAAGCAAGGTTTGAAATGATTGTTTCAGGCAAACATTATATCTGTGAGCTTATTGCGGTCAATTTGAAGTCTACAAATTATTTTCAATTATGTTCCGGCCCCCCAACCATCCGCTAAAGAAAAAATTGGCCCACGGCTGAATATAGTTGATGATCCCTGCTTTAGTGGGTGTGAGTCTGTGCGTGTGTGTACATGTGGCAAAGATGGTCTGATAATCAACATCTCCTTGTTCTTCTCTCAGCCTCATCAGCTCATCATTATATCGGCTAAATAGCCTGCTATAACTCACTTTAAATCGGAATTCTTAGGAATGATGACCATTCATTAAAGTGACCTAATCACAGTGCAAACTAAGGTAGTAATTTTGAAATATTTGTGCTGCATATAATGTGGATCAGATTGTCAGTCTAGACTAGGTAGAGGTAATACTAACATACTTGTGGGCCTTTGCCTCTGTTGGTGGCTCCACATAATGCTGAGTATGGAGAGCCAGAGAAGGAGGGAGAGAAAAAAGAGGGAGACTGAGATGGAGAGAGAGAGGAAGGGGGCCTGGATTAGGGTTAGTCAAACAGGAAGTGCCTCTAAGGTATGCATGAGCAGGGACTCCACCAGAATAGTGTGATGCGATAGAGTTCTGTGGTCCTGCAAGCCACCAATACTGGACATCCCCACAAAGAAAAACTCCTAGTAACAGGACAGTCTATTCCTTCATGTCAGGGAGAGCCCCTAAGACATAAATATATCAGTGAGGAGGTTCCACTTCCAAACACCTATCTGGGTGTTCATGATGGAAGTTGTGCCTCTGTCTTACAATGACCATAATAGCACACTGACAGATGAGGGTTTTATTTTTAGGACTACTCTTGGGGTTTATGTTGAGACATCTAATCCTTAGTTGTGAAATATGGTGAATTGATTTTTTGTTGGTGCTTTCTTTCTATAACAAATGAATACTGGTGCTCAGTAAAAGGGAGCCGGTTATAAGATAGGGGGCTGCTTGAAGGCAATCAGCTCTGCCTACAGTCATCAAATGTCAGCCTCGACAATGCTGTATTATGTAACAAAGAAACGGCTGATTGTAAATACTGAGTTTTTTTGGCCCAAATGCTCGAGTGGATCTTCTTTTCACACCTCCGGGGCTGTATCCAGTTCACCGTTCTCAAGGGCGTGCCAGCTCGAGCGTAATTGAGTCGCGGTTTACAAAAGAGGATAATAAACGTGTCAGCCGAAGCGGGCCCGCGCTCAGCCGAACTTCAGGGCTTGGGTGTGTGCGTGAAGCGAGGCAGTACGCATTGCCTGTCTTTTTTAACCAAATAAAGTAGCCTGGACAAATGTATATTACTCAGGCCTGGGACACTGGGATCGTTTTATTTCTTCACAGCTTACAATACGCATGGTTTCTTATAATCATTAGTCTAAGCCTACATTATAATTACATTAGGCCTATGTTGATATTACCGATTTGTACAAAACAAAATGCAGAATGGATATGACCAGTTGACATAATAAAGAGGAAACGGTATGCCTGCTGTTTAAAAACGTGGCTGCATAAATTAGGCCAGAAAAAGTCGTCGAAGAGGACACAGCATAGCATAACCTCACACCACCTCTTACTGTTGTATCTGTCCACCCCCACACCGTAACAAATAAACAGTTATTGTTAACCTTTTATGTATATTAATTAGTCTATTTATTATAGTTAACTATAATAAATGTTTGTGTCCTCTTGGGGATGAAAATAGATTTTGAGATAACATTCTTGATCCATAGGCGAAGCAAAGTAATTCACATACAGGATTACTATTATGTGGATATCACTGCTTTAGGTGCATGTGTGTGTAGGGGCCTTGTTGCGACGAAAGAAACCGGTGTGTGTGTGAAAAGAGCTATGAATGGAGTTATGACAACATACATGCACAATGTAACCTCAGCCCAATTATTCCATGCACACTACTCCTACTTCCACCGCAAGGCTAATTATGATGATATTGCATATTGTCATCCCATTTTGTCGTATTGTCTAAGGACGTTAATGGAAAGATTGGTAACGGAGTAAATCAAATTGCATTAAACTGGGAGTTTTGAAAATGCCATGGACGTTTCATTCAACTTTTTTTTTTACCCGTCTTATAGAATAGCCTACATTGGGGAATATTTACGCATGCATTTAAACACAGGCCGTAATATATACATTCATCAAAATATACATACAAATTCTAGCCTAGCTATTACATATTTGTATTTTTATTTAGGCTATATTTATTATCTACAAGGTATCTTATATTGTTTGGTCTAAAAATGAACTACGTTTTTGTTTTTAGTTTAAACGGTGTTCAGTTTGTTGAGTGCATGGCAGTAATTCAATACACGGTCATAGTATTCTGGTTTTAATATAGGCTATTTGTTTTTTTTAACTCAATTATGGATTTGGATAAAACAAAACTGTTATAACACTAAGATAGCTTAAATATAGCCTATAAAGCCTATATCCAATAACATAATTTCAGTGTGTTCTGTCATAATAATAACAATACAAAATGATTATTTCATCATCATTTTACTCTGTAACACAAACATTTGTAACACATTTTCGAGATAAGATGAGACTCACCTGAGCACGACCGAGTTTTGCTTTTACATTTCGGGGTGAAGCTGGAGGATGATCCTCCGAGCAGGCTGCCGGGGTGGAAGAGACTGCCCCCGTAGTCATGCGCTGCCGGAAGAGAGTATGTGGGGTAGGTCGGTATGGGGTGGTGGGTGGATGGGGTCTGTGCGCTCATTGAGGCCAGGCTGCTCCGGAGAGGACTGGAACCCTCCATTTTCATGCCTTCAGAAATTGACATTTGATACTTGATAGAATCTTTCTCGTCCATTCTCTGGGTAGAGGATGAGGGTGAGGCGGCCCCGAGATCTGGGGACACATCTTTCGGCGGGGTAGGGGGAAAACTGTAGAGATGTGGACTCGAATGAGACGCGGGTGTTAACGAGGATGCCGAGGCCGTGCTGGCGTTGCTGCTGCAGGGGTATAGGCCACCATGAGCCCCGGAGCCTGAGGCGTGTAGCCCGGTCTTGCTGAAGTGGCTGACCGCCCATGCGTTGTGATGGTGGGCCGCTGAGAGGGCTGCTTTGCCGGGCTCTAGCCATGAAATCCCCGGGCTATGCAGGAGATGTGGCCGGCAGACCTGACCCCCAGCGAAGCGAGCTGTAAGAATAGTAGAATAATATGTTCATAGATGGAATACACAAACCAGCTAATAATGTTACAACTCTCATTGATGATGTGATGCTATAGGATTACAGAAAGTTGGGACACGGAAGTCCTTAACCTGTTGACGCAGCGTACTTAAAGGAATTATTCGATTCGCGAGGGGCACAAAAAACGCAGTTGGCAGTTATTCAGACAAAACCACAGAAACTATAACCGCAGAAATATATTTTCTCGTTTTGAGTCATCTTGATATTTTATAGTCAGTGATAAAGATTTAGCAAAGACATGCATGGGGTCTGGTGCACTGGAACCTCTTTCGCTTGAACCAAGCACTAATACATGACACCCTTTCAGCTATGTATTATTACATAGTTTCTCACTCCTTGTTTATCTGACTAGTTCCTCAGTCAAGAAGGGTAAATTACATTTATTTTACTATAATTTCCTTATTTTTGTCATCGGCTGAACTGCTCTCGTGTCCACAACTTTTAATGGTCTCATCCACTACCTTACATTTTTGTTCTCCCATGCAAATGAAACTTTATAGCATGCTCTCTCTATCAGACATTTCTGCAATTTCAACTAGTAGGCCTATCAAACCGATGCATTTAAACCCACCCACGTTAATGGGTAAATAAGCCTGTGCGGATTGTTTATTGCTTTGAGAAAATACATGAATAGCCTATGCCCACGATAATTCCTACTTTATCCTGATAATTAAGTTGTTTAGGAAAGTGAATACCGTGAGCTTGACTGTAGGACACTCTGGCCCGTGCATGAGCGGAGTTGTGGTAGTACGGGTTTCCCTGCGAATCAAGATGGTTGAAGAAAACGTCCACCTCGTCCGGGGGCAGAAGCTGCGCGGTGGGCTCCATGTAGTTATGCGAAAGGCCGGGGTGGTGAGAATCCGGGTGTTGGCCGTTCAGCACGGCGTGGTGGTGCATCCACCGAGGTGGATCAGCCGCTATATCCATGTCTGTGTGGATCTCTCCGTGTTGGGCAAACAGGGTGAAAAGAGAAGAGGGGCCTCTCTAGAGAGAGGACAACGTGTTCCTGAACCTTACTCTCTCCGCTTTGTCTTAAAAAAAAATCTGCCTCCCTCTCCTGATAAAATGTCCTCCTATTGTGGAAAACAGAACATAAATGTGTAGAGAATTTTCGCTCGTCAATCTCCTATAAATCGGTCTTCACTAGTAGTCCGATGAGATCCTCTTGCCTCTCCTTCTTCAACAGGCATCGGGTAGTGTTTGACACTGGACACCTGTAATACAACCAAAAATAGGATGTTCATATTTCAGAGGCATTTACAAGGTGTTACGTGTTTTTTTCTTTGTATGCCTGTCCTGTCCGAAGATAATAATTCGGGGAGGCTGCTTCTTTTTTATGTACGATTTGTAAGTGATGTATGTAAAGGTGCAACATAAGATAAACACCTCGAATCACTCGTCCCCACCCACTCCCAATCCGAGGAACCTGAAATCATCGACCCATCCTCACCGTAACGCGCACAGATAAGTACTTTTGAACTCATCCAAACTCTTCATATAGGCTAGTAAACTAATCATCGTCAGTACACTCAGAACAAACTGTTAAAATTCTTACAGAGCGGAAGAAGTCATTTGATTTCTTCACACAATTTTGGAGAAGAAAATAATATATATTTTATGCAAATACCTTGTCTGTCTCAGGCTTGGAAATTCCGATTTCAAGCCCCTTTAGTAGAATTCTCCTCCAGTTAGCAAGTATATTTTCCTTTCTTGTATTGACTCAATTTATACGGCATATGTTTGGTCTATTTTTCCTTGGTTTTAGCGTAGGGTTATTTGCTGCGTAAACTCCGATGGAGACGGATAGGCCTTTAGCGACATGCAGCTGTAGGAACTGTCAGCACTGGCGCCAGTGAATTCCATGTCATGTGCGCAGGGGCGGGGTCTTGACTTCAGCGTTGATCCCGCGACAGCCAATTGGATTCTGCCTTTGCCAATTCTGACAACTGCCTCTGCAGAATCACCATGCCATTCGCCTCTCCATCCCAAGCACTTGCGAGCGGACAGCCCTGGCCCCTGTATGCTTGTCTCATCCCAGAACGTATTAATCAACAGCGTCACCTTATTAGTTAAGCAGCCCCGGGCCACCACCCACACCAATGCGTTCTCAACCAGGGGAGAAATGTCTTTGTTTATGCCAAGTGTAATGATCACTTTATATTTGAATAAAACACGTTATTTTCAATAGGAATTAGTATGTATACCTCTTTATATTTAGGCTACATTAAACTATATGC
The DNA here is from genome assembly GCF_002021735.2 of Oncorhynchus kisutch. Lineage (NCBI taxonomy): Eukaryota > Metazoa > Chordata > Actinopteri > Salmoniformes > Salmonidae > Oncorhynchus > Oncorhynchus kisutch. Next base: position 34,608,282 of record NC_034174.2, read on the forward strand.
CAGACTTTTAAATCCCACAGGTAAAAATGCGTAATAATTTAAATAGGCTAGGCTACTCCAATGTAAATCTTATTCATGCTGTTCAGCCTATGAATTACAAACATTCTGACAGAGTCATGGCTGTAGTGTAGGCCAGTGTGGTCTTTCGTGTAGTATAAACATGTTTGTGAATCAGTGGCAATCACATGCTGCTTTACATATTAATGCCTCCTTTGACTGGCGGGTCAGCAGCGCACAGGGCGTATACCAGCCATAGAGGGCCACCAAATGGGGTTGGTGTAGTATATGGTCACAATAACGCGGACCCAAGAAACCGAGCAGTCCAGCCACGGGTGCAAAGACACAGTGTCGCCACCAGTGTCTGAGCATCCTCATTATCCCGCCGGCAAAGCTTTCCAGATTTTTGTCGCACCTATCAAACCTGAGTAATCTCACATTAGATGAGAGAAATTAATGATGAATGTTTGTTGGGAGAACTGTTTGATTTTGGAGTGGGGGGCACATTTCAGCTGGTATATGTTATATGTTGTCATATCTCCTTATAGCCGCGGGAAATAAAACTACTTATATGTTTACCATGTTTACCGTTTCTTGAAATACTTTGCAAATGTAACTTATTTCTATGTGAAAACTGAAACGGTCTATTCATTCCTTTAATATTTTCGTAGACACCCTTGTCCAAAGCAACTTACAATAATAATGCATACGTTTTCATACTGGTTCCTCATGGGAATCGATCCCACACCGTTCTCTACTAACTGAGCCACATCACATCATCACAAACCACTTGATGTCTCAATGTACTCAATTACTGTATTGTGTGTTGTTTTTCTTCATGGTGGTGTAAAGTCTAAACCTAGATGACCAGCTTATGTACAATACAGTAATGTACATTTACATTAAGTGGTTTGTAAGGATGGTAAATTAATACTGCACAAAAAGTTATTATTTTCGATGTTGTTTAAAAAAGAAAAATATGTCATTTGATGTGGATGTTTTGTGTCTTTACCCAGAACGTTGCACCTTTTGATGTAAATGTTTGAGGACAGGGTTTTGTTCTTTCTGTATTCCATTAGAATGTCAATTGCAGAGAAAGGGAGAGGGCAACAACTTTTTAATTCCAACTATTGAATCCTGCAAGACACTGTTGTAAGCGGAGATGCTAAAAAAAATGTTTTTGCACCATGCTACAGATATCTATCTATATGGTACGCGAATACTGGTAAAGTCCCAGTGCACTACTTTTGTGAAAAAATATATTATTCAAAAATTATATTTATTTGTGTAATTTATAATCATTTGTATAACTATGTTTATTTTTTGGTAGTGTGAAAATGAATGACAGGGAATAATGTGAGGAGGGAGCACAAGGCCCTGTCCCACCAACTAGCCGCGTATCTGACTACCCCTCCCTGACGTCACCGCATCTTTAGAGGAGAAAAGAAATATTATCGGGAAATTAACTTTTAATAATACTTAAAGGAGTAGATGGGGGAGCACGAGATCTGCTTACCTCCCAAAGGATAAACTTGAATAAATGCAAGGACACTCTATTGTGAGGAATGCAGTAGATAGCAGTATTAATTATACATAAAGTAGTCTTTTGACCTTTGATGTGGTTTAGAAATGTGTCTACATAGATCCAGTGGCAACAGAAGACAGCGAGACTGAGATTGGGTCCCACTAGCCCCACCAGGAATTTGATTTGACCCCAGAGAACTCGAGACACAATCAAACACAGTCAATAAAGCAGAGAAGTGAAGTCTGATGGACTATGGAGTGGACACAGCATGGGGGAGCACAACATAGACGAAAAAATCTGCTTTAATGCACTTTTGTTGTGAACATCCTTCCTGGTGGTTGGATGGTGGTCAGCGTGGTATCGTCAGTTCCCTCTACCTGTTATTACAATGGTACAAGTAGCAGCCGCTGATTAGCCTATATAGCCAGATATATAGTCACCAGAGTCCTCCGCCTCCTATGTTTTTATTCAACATTTATTTACCTAGGCAAGTCAGATAAGAACAAATTCTTATTTGCAATAACGGCCTATTGAGGAACAATGGGTTAACTGCCTTGTTCATGGGCAGTACGACATATTTTTACCTTGTCAGCCAGGGGATTCGATCCAGCAACATTTCGGTTACTGGCCTAACGCTCTAACAACTAGGCTACCTACGGCCCCGATGACATGTTGATGACATTGCCAATACTAGACAAAAGTTCGTTGTTTTTATGCTGTGCTGTAGCAAGGGTCTTGTGGGATGGGTGCCTTAGGGAAACAAAAAAGGCATTCAGAGCAGCAGTAATCACACTGATAATTAGCAAATGTCGCGACAAGGATTTGCGTTGCTAACCTGTTTGTTCCTACCGCGCTTGATCGCTCTCCCATTGGCAAGGTGGGCAGGACCAAAAGGTAGGCGCGCCGCAGATAAGGGGTTGACATTACTGAGCGCCACCGTGTGAGCGCGCACTGCAGAGAGATGGTCCCTCGTCATTGGTAATTAGCCTGGATAGAAGAGGGGAGAGGGGCAGAAGGTCCTGCACAACAGGGCCCAGTCAGTTTCCAGCCCAACCACGGGAGGTGGCTGCTGAGATCAGTAACATTATTTTGAATTGGGTTAAAAATGTAAATTGAATGTCAAAATAAATTATTATTAGGCTATTATTATTTTATTATTATGATCATATAAACTATATATTTAGCCTACTATACTATTGTTATGTTATTATTGTTGTTTCGTCATTGTTTTATTGTTATAAAGCAATCATAATATAGGATAGTTTTCAGAAATTAGGCCTATCCATGATTCCCAATGAAATGCTACAAATAGTCTACTATAATGACGATAGGTCTACTGAATTGGAAGTCAAATAGTGAACATTCTGCACATATGTGATCTCTCCATGATACTAAAGCTGTATCAAGCTTTTAGCCAATAGCGCCCCTCATGCTTTCGATGTAGGATTTACGCTCACTTACAGCCACCCTCGCCATTCCCCAATTAAAGACGTTGCATTTGATAACACTGGGCTACTATAATACCTGTGAGCAGATGTCCATTGAAAATAAAGCACCATTTCTCAATTCAATTGTTCTATTTTTTTCTGTGTGCCGGAATGAACAAATGCCACATGCAAAGTAGGTTACAAATACGAATATGCTTTGGAAAAAGTTGAATATGCTCTCAGTTTACACGTCTTCCAAAACAAAACTGCATATCCTATACATGGGAGATGTTCAAATTTTCAAATAGGCTACGTCTTGGCAATACTTGGCGCCTACTCTGTGGTGTGTGAAACAACTAGGCTACTGTCCATTCAGAGCAATGCGCAGTGCTTGACTTGGCCTGAAATAGGTTCCAGTACTCATTTTGGGTGCTGGTACTGTTTATATTTAGGTGCAGGAGTTCCACAATACTTTTGAGAGTATATTCTATAAGCGAACAGGAGCTCAAGCAATAAAACAAAATTGAGGTGCGGGTACTCAGCTCCGGTGAGCTCCTGCCCAAGTCAAGCACTGGCAATGCGTCGCTTATAGTCGCTTACTATAGTCTGTGGCTGCGGTTAGAACCGTTACCTTCTCTATTTTTCCAATCAGACGCGAAGCTGGATTTCAGGTATTTTGAAAGTAATGGCCTATAACAATGCGTCAGATAGGGTTGAAATATCCTCCTCCCTACTTCACCCCTATGCTCCCTGTCTTCCCGGCCAGGGTAAGCTATGTGACAGGGGGAGCTGGAAAACAGACTGCACTGCGAGGGATAGCAAGGCGGATTACAAAGTCGCGAGTCCCTGTTGTGATTGAGCCAACCCTGGGCGCGCGTGGAGTAGGCTACAGCTGTCAGAGCACGACTGGCACGGATGGCGGAGTCGTATTTTACACGCACTAGACACTCAAGAGCCTAAAAGCAAGATGGACAATCGGCAGATAGACTGTTAGCTAGGCTTATCATACCTGACAGTATTTAGATACATTTATCTCCTAATTTTACTGTAGCCTATAGATGGATGAGACAGAACTTTGGCTGGCGAGATCTCGCATTTAAATAAGAAATATGTTAAATTAACCAATTATGTCCAATCCAGTGGTGCACACGATCTTGCCTTAATGGTTTACACGATTAACTTTTGTATTTAAAACATTGAAGTTACTCCCCCTCCTTGGCTATTGTGATTATAAATATACCCTTTACTCCTCCATTCATCTCCTTCACACATACACTTCACATTATGGAAAATAGCCTAGGCCTACTACACGCTAATCCTTTGCAAAGCTGCCTAACAAGACCATGGGCTCGTGGCGCCGCAGCCGGCAGGTGCTTGAGAGCACGGGCTCAGGGTCTCGTGCCCACGTCCCCCAGGTTCAAAGGGTAAAACACATACACACACACACACACACACACACACACACACACACACACACAAACAAAAGATTACTCGAGAAACAAAAACGTTAACGGAATTAACTTCACAGATTTTAGAATAAGACAATACAAATCTACTGGGGGAAAAGGTGGCTGCTCTCAATTGCCTAAATGTTGGATGGAGTTGGATTTGAGCTGTATGATCATTGAAGAGAGAATACTATTATGAATACTATTAAATATAATTGAGAATGTTGACATTGTGTTGATAAATGTGCCTATCATAAACCCTAGCCTAATAACCGTTGCATAATGTTGCCTGTGTACGGTGTCTTTCTTCATTTATCTTACTCGTGCTCCTCCTCATAATCGAGAGAGAGAGAGAAAACCTTGCCAAAGTTCTATGTTGCTATGTGGCAGCAATCTCTCGCAGCACCGGCACATTGTGCCAGTTGTGTAGCCTATTTATGAGAATAATGACACCACTCGTCCTTTCCTCTTCATTTGCGTCATTACAATATGTGTACAAGCGCGTGGCAATGTGCCTTTACTGCTTATTTTGTACACCCCCCTGTCTCCACGTCTTGACTTTAATTTCAAACGAAAAGGGAGACCATTTCAGCCGTTCCTCTTTCAAAGATGCTCCGAGCACGACAGGGCATGTATCCTTTACTTGTTAGCATGATTATCTGAACAACTGGCTAATAATAAGGATGGAGATTATTATTATTATGTTGAGGGATTATAATCATTAATAGCCTAATGATAATAGTGTGATAATGCATTGATGATATGGATAAATTGCCTATGCATCTCATATTTTCATTAGGCCGATAAGATAAATTATTATTAGGCGATGTGTTGGAGCATCATTCTCAATAAGAAATTCTGATTTAGCAAAATACGTTGTTTATTCTCACGTGAAGCCTATCTTTTTTTTTAAAAATCGGGTTTGGTTGGTTTTAATGAATTTACAAATGTCAGACATTGGCTAGGCGGGGAATTTGTCAGTGATGTGGAGTCTGGAAGCCTAAGGTCAATGTCACTTGGTAGACTTAATCACAATAGGACTGAACGCAGGCAGTGTTGTTAGACCGGTGACGGTGAAATATTTTGATTGGGCCTTATCTGCCATCACAGCTCCCAAAATAATCCTGTTTAAAAGACAGGAGAGGAGAGAACCTCAATGCAACAAATGAAATCTTGCATTAACAAGTGACAGCATTGTGCACAGTGAAATCTTGGATACAATACCCAGCTAACATATTTAAGTGTGCCAAATATTAAACTCATCTGCATGATAATGTGGTTATATCAATGTTGGCTGCGATGGGCGTTTAGTGCGAGCCTTTTTGATCTGGTGTGGCGGGCAGAACCGGAGCACTCTTGATGCGCACGCGATAAAACCTTATCAGTGGCGAACATCCACTTCCATCTCACTTTTTTAATTAATCTCGCCACACTAACCCCTTTCTCCATACTCTTTATGTCTCTCTCTCTCTCTCTCTCTCTCTCTCTCTCTCCTCGCTCTCTCTCAACTCTAAACACACACAGGCACACACACACTGCCCTTTGCCACAGTGGCAGCAGTAATTCTATTCAAACCAATAAAAAAGAGGAGAAGGAAGAGAGAGAAAGAAAGATGGAGGTGCAGTAATTTACCACACTAAAAATGTTTTTCAAAAGGAGGTGCAATGGACAATGCACAGTGTATCCCCCCCCCTCCCAATAGTTATTATTGTTTTTCTAAATTGTTACTATTTTGAGTCTGAGATTATTATTATTATACCTGGTTATAATCCAATTCAAATAAATCCAAGAAATCTTATGTGCCGCCTCAGTTTGTTCCATGCAGCGGATTGTAGGAAACATCCCTTATGCAATATATTGTGAGGGGCAGTCAATGTTTGTTTAATAGGAAGGAGAAGATGAGATTTCAAGGCTGTGTGTGTGTGTGTGTGTTTGTGTGTGTGTGTATGTGTGTGAATGTATGAATATGCTCGTTGGATCCTCGGGTCCTCCTTCTGATTATAACCCATCCCGGGGTAATTTTTCAACGGTGCTAGCTAATCTTTGTTCTTTGTGAAGATAATAAATAGCCTAATCGTTATCAGCGAGCTGCTGAAGGTGTCGGGAGAATGAGGCTGATCGGCCCGGGAAATAGGCTCCAAAGTGCCGCGGAATAAATGGTATTTCTTATCTCCCTCATCCAGATTATCGCCGCCTTTTCAAACTCGCACAACAAATACATCCAATGCATCGAATGCATCATTTACCCGAGTAGATCTCTCCAAATGATAGACAGATAGTGGGGAGGGGGTTCGGAGGAGGGGGTACTGGGTCCCTGGAAATATTTCATGTGGCCCATGCGGCTCGTTAAATAAGTTTAACGGCCCTTGCATGTGCAAAGGCTTATATATTTATTTTGGCTTCAATGTATTTGGAGAGCCTATTTATTTCAATTCAACTCAATTATATTCTGTTAAATTTGAGATACAGATTTTATCTTAAGAATCTATCTGCAATCCATGGTCTTTGTTGTGGTATCGCACACCAGCTAGTTATTTTATGTTGGATTTCACTGGATAACGGTCTCAGAGGGAACACAAGTAATTCCTCCCATGGATGAAAGAAATCGAATAGTTATCGCGACGGTTTTTCTCTGCGAGAGAATTGTTGACTTTTCAGTATCCCTGTGCTAACATGCTAATAAAATTAACAAAATCGTAAAATTACTCAGGTAGAATCTCTCAATTGTAAAATACTTATAATAATTATAATAACTTTTCGATTAGAATTCGGATGTTTAATTTCTTTCGATAATAGCGGTCGTGTGGAAGTTGATTAGGCAGTTGTTCACCTGATTCACAGTCCACCCCCCTGAAAAAAACTCTAGCAGCTTAAAGGGTGTTCTGTTATAGCCTAATGCTTCCATGTACTATATGCTTCTTATTATTGTTACTTAATAAATATTATTTTTAACAGACAGAGTTCTTATTAATATCAGAACAACGAACTTGAATGAATTAGGGAATATAGGTTACTCACCATGAAACCCAACAGGTCTGTTATTTTTCAATCTGAGAATCTAGAATCCATAAACCTTCATAGAATTTTTTGCATATTATGGCGTCCCCCGCATCACATCCAATCAATCATGTGCTGTGATATTTACATTTCTGTGTAGGATCCCCACGCCTGCCGCCCACGCCTTCTCTATGTGCGCACTCTTGTGGCCAGTGATCACCTTTCCATTAATTGAGTAATTAGCCGATCTGCAATAATGAGCTGGCCAAGATTCATTTTTTTTTTGTTGTTGAGCGAAGCCCACCCCATGCCCAATGAATACGAATTGACCTAACCACGTTCGCTGCTGCTCCACTGTCTGCAGTCATGAACCACAGAACTTGAAAACATAGGCTTAAAATGAGGGAACGAACCATCAAACCGACTTTCTGACCACAAGCAGAGTATATCAGAACTAACACAATTGAGAGCAGAGCTTTTTGATATCCAATGGGCTATTTTAGAAATATACATATCTATGTTCAGCCCATCCTCACACTATGTTTGTAGCTGACCTAGGATGTATCCCTACAAGTTAAACTCCACGTAGGCCTGGAAAGTAGATTGTGATGCTGTTGAGCCTGAGACGACTGAACCCCAGGAGGAGACTATACCCCAGGAGGAGACTGAACCCCGGGAGAAGGAGTAGTTGAGGAGAATGTATATATCTGTACACGGCAGCAACAACACATCAGCAACGGTATTATCTTGTATGCAAAACTCGGGACACCAAGTGCGACCTCTCATATGTTGACTATTTGATTAGTAATTTTATGTCATGTATTAATTCGTTTCATTTCTAATTTAAAACGCACTTTGTCCCTAATGCATGTTCTAAGCCTATATGTTCGTAAAGCACGTGCACATTATCCTGAAAAGCTTCTGTAATGTCTAAACATGTAACGTAGGCTTACGCAGGTTCCAGTGGGCCAATCCTGTAACCTATAACAATAGTATTTTTCGTGAAATCCTTTCATATACGAAAAGTAAGCAGACTCGTACACATTTCATTCCTCTCGACAAGTTGCATTCTTCAGGCAACGACGGAAAAACGAAACGCGTGGATGGCTCTGTGAGGGCACAGGGCACAGGGAATGAAAAAGAGGCATCCACTTATTATCGCACTTGGAACATTATGTATGTCTGAGTGACACGTCATGACAAAAAGCGGTATTTTTCCAATATACACAAACTCGGCGCTTAATAACCAGGCATCTCCAGGCGTCTCCCGGGCAACACTGATAATGCTACAGCCATTTTCCATATCTTTGCCAGAGTCTATTATATTCAGGGATTAGCCCTCCTTCCGGGAAAGGTCAAACACAAAGTCATTGAACCTGGAGTATTTTTCCCTCCCTGTTCACCCCCCCTCGTGATAGTGCACATTCTATTTTCCTCATCCTCCCGTCAACCTGTTTTACTATCATTAAAAATACCCTTGTTTGGTTCCTTTGAAAGAATCACAGTGAACCGAAGCAGCTCTTCTCACGACTTCAGTGCATGTAATAAATATTTATCAAAACAAACACGCGCCAAGGAGTGGGCCGTTATCTCAATAGTCTCAATGCATTATTACAGTTTATATGATTATGGTCTATTAGCTGAAAGAATATGAGCGCCAGGCAGTGGGATGTGGTTATAAGCAGGCAGACAGTGACACCAGGTGGCGAGACCGTGGCCAACACAACATTTTATGCATTTAGCACTGCTTTAGTACCATCCACTCTTGCCACTTTTATGAAATATACCATACCAGTTAAGTTGGAGAAAGCAGTTTGCTCACCCTCAATGATGATACAGAGAGACATGGAGTTTCACTTTGAAGAGGGTCTCTCTTGTCTGAGAGAGACACACCTGCTAGTGGTCTCCTTAAACTGTAAAACAGAAGTGAGATGTAGAGGAGAAAAAGTAGGCTCAAAAGTCTATGTCCTCTTTCTGTCTCTCTTCACCCCCCTCTCTAATGTTCATTCAGGGTATTTCTGTGCCGAGCAGTAGAAGAGTTAGGTTAGTATTTCTGTGCCGAGCAGTAGAAGAGTTAGGTTAGTATTTCTGTGCTGAGCAGTAGAAGAGTTAGGTTAGTATTTCAGTAGAAGTGTTCGAACAGTAGAAGAGTTAGAACAGTAGAAGTGTTCGAACAGTAGAAGAGTTAGAACAGTAGAAGTGTTAGAACAGTAGAAGAGTTAGATCAGTAGAAGAGTTAGAACAGTAGAAGAGTTAGAACAGTAGAAGAGTTAGATCAGTAGAAGAGTTAGAACAGTAGAAGAGTTAGAGCAGTAGAAGAGTTAGAACAGTAGAAGAGTTAGATCAGTAGAAGAGTTAGAGCAGTAGAAGAGTTAGAGCAGTAGAAGAGTTAGAACAGTAGAAGAGTTAGAGCAGTAGAAGAGTTAGAACAGTAGAAGAGTTAGAACAGTAGAAGAGTTAGACCAGTAGAAGAGTTAGAACAGTAGAAGAGTTAGACCAGTAGAAGAGTTAGAACAGTAGAAGAGTTAGAACAGTAGAAGAGTTAGAGCAGTAGAAGAGTTAGACCAGTAGAAGAGTTAGAACAGTAGAAGAGTTAGAACAGTAGAAGAGTTAGACCAGTAGAAGAGTTAGAACAGTAGAAGAGTTAGAGCAGTAGAAGAGTTAGAACAGTAGAAGAGTTAAGTTCGATGTGTTAAAGGTGAAGAAAATAAACAGTTCTCTCTGGCCGTCCTGTTGGGGCCAGAGAGAGGGGGAGAGAGGGAGGGAGAGAGAGAGGGAGGGGGAGACTGGAGGGGGAGTGTGGTCCATGACCCTTGGGGACACAGGTTATGGACCTCATGTTTGTTATTGTAAAATGTTAGAGAGGTGACACCAGGGGAAATTCTCCCTCCTCCGTCTCTCTTTACTCTCACTCTCTCACTCCCCCTCTCTCTCTGTTTCTCACTCTGGTTGTCTATCTCCCCTTTCCATCCTCCTCTCCCGTATTGAAAATCGAAATCACAGGAAAGCTATTTGGAATGATTAAATTATATGAAATTGGACTGACTATATACGAAATGGCCAGACAGTTCTGCAGTCAGGGATTCAGGGATATTTTAGTAAGGGTTTTGTTTAGTTGCATTTCTGATTATAAATAACATTTGGACTACACGTCTTCCACTCTATACAACCTACTATCTCTTTTCATTTAACATTTAAATATCTCTATCCCTCCTTCTTCTTCTCCATCCCCCTTTCCCCATAACAGTGTGGTGCCCTGAGAAGTGGCTGTGCTAATTCATTAGAGGTCAGGAGTTCACTTCCTGCCCAGAGTGCAACAGGAAGACAGCGTTTACAGCACCTCGTTGCTGACAACCGGTCAATCACACTGGCTTTCACAGGCCCTATCTAGGGACTTGGAGAATTCCAAACACTGAACTCAGCCTGTTTGCCTTCATCTGTCCGTCTGTCCGTCCGTCCGTCCCCGATTGGTTACCACAGACCTCTATGCAACTCTTGTGTTCATGTTGCTATCACTACCAGTGTTAGTGTAGCAAAAAAACAGGCATGTTAGACCAACAACTGGGCTAAGCGCGCACGTATGTGTGTGTGTATGTGTGTGTATGTGTTTGTGTGTATGTGTGTGTTTGGGTGCACGTGTCCATTGGGTGTAACATAGTGCAATAATGTTCCAGACTTGAAGCCCAGAGTCTGGACGGGATGTGTGGAGAGTCCATAAAGGTAGCATTTACCGGTACTGTGGAGTGCTGAGAGAGAGAGAGAGAAAGAGAGAGATCACACTGTCACTGTCTCTCTATATTTCCCTACATTTTCCTTATCTCATCATCTTCGTTCCAAATACTTAATGTAGCAGGGTTTCCCATTTCCTCTGTGCAGAGATACATTGATAAGTAAGGTGCAAAGACAGCAGGTAGAGTGAGAGAGAGAGAGAGAGAGAGAGAGAGAGAGAGAAAGATAGACACACCTTCATATTATGTGTATTTATGTATGTATGTCTGTGTGTGTGTGTAATGTTGTTAATCTGTATGTCTGGTTTGTCTGTAGATCCTGGTTGATGGAGAGACATAGATCCCCAGCAGACGTCATCCTACTCTGAGGAGCTGTCTCTGCTTTAAGCTGATTCACCAGAAACATCTGGTCCTGCCTGTCACATCCACTCTATATACACACAGACAGGGAGTAAATAAGATGCGGATCTGTCTGTGTGTGTGTGTGTGTGTGTGTGTGTGTGTGTGTGTGTGTGTGTGTGCGTGTGTGTGAGATTATGATTCAAGTTCAACTAAATCTGGTCTTTTACATTAGCATCTAAATGATGAACGTTACATTGTTTATTCATTCACTCACTCAAACACTCTCTCTCAGACACACACACACACACACACACACACACACACACACACACACACACACACACACACACACACACACACACACACACACACACACACACACACACACACACACACACACACACACACACACACACACACACACACACACACACACACACACACACACATACACAGACAGATCCGCATCTTATTTACTCCCTGTCTGTGTGAGTTCATTTATTTCTCTTCCACATCCACCTACTTCATCATCTCCCTGTTTCTCTTCTCTTTGTCGTGAAATGTCACTGTCTCCACACCGGAATCCTCTCCTCTGTTGGAAGTTAGCCAGTCAAAATCAAATCAATCACATTTTATTGGTCGCATACACAGATTTGCAGATGTTATCGCAGTACAGAAAAATGCGTGTGTTTCTTTTGTTTTGGCCATTTAGCAGTATGGACAGTATATGTATAGAAAAAGGTCTGTACAGCGGAAGATTTATAGGATGAGCCATGACTAGAATACAGTGTGAAGTGGGTAAAACAGTGACCAGTGTTCAATAACTACATTGCCTTCGGAAAGTATTCAGAACCCTTGACTTTACAGCCTTATTCTAAAATTGATTACATTGTTTTTTTCTCCCTCATAAAACTACACACAATACCCAATAATGACAAAGCGAAAACATTATAATTTTTTTTGCATATATATATTAAAAAAAACTTAAATAACACATTTACATAAGTATTTAGACCACTGAATACTTTATTGAAGCACCTTTGGCAGCAATTACAGCCTTGAGTCTTCTTTGGTATGATACTACATGCTCGGCAGACCTGTATTTGGGGATGGAGAGCGTTTCTGCACAGCTATTTTCAGGTCTCTCCCGCGATGTTCGATCAGGTTCAAGTCCGGGCTCTGGCCGGGCCACTCAAGGACATTCAGAGACTTGTCCCAAAGCCACTCCTGTGTTGTCTTGGCTGTGTGCTTAGTGTTGTTGTCCTATTAGAAGGTGAACCTTCAACCCAGTCTGAGGTCCTGAGCTCTTTGGAGCAGGTTTTCATCTCTCTGTACTTTGCTCCGTTCATCTTCCCCTCGATCCCGATTAGTCTCCCAGTCCCTGCCGCTGAAAAACATCCCCACAGCATGATGCTGCTACCACCATGCTTCACCGTAGGGATGGTGCCAGGTTTCCTCCAGACGTGACGCTTGACATTTAGGAGAAAGAGTTCAATCTTGGTTTCATCAAATAAAATAAAATAACATTTTATTGGTCACATGCACATGGTTAGCAGATGTTAATGCGAGTGTGGCAAAATGCTTGTGCTTCTAGTTCTGACCGTGCAGTATTATCTAACAAGTATTCTAACAATTTCACAACAACTACCTTATACACACAAGTGTAAAGGAATTAATAAGAATATGTACATTTAAATATATGGATGAGTGAAGGCCGAATGGCATAGACAAGATGCAGTAGATGGTATAGAGTACAGTATATGCATATGAGATGAGTAATATAGGGTATGTAAACATTAGTGGCATTGTAATATAGGGTATGTAAACATTAGTGGCATTGTTTAAAGTGACTAGTGATACATTTATTACATCCAGTTTTTAATTATTAAAGTGGCTAGAGATTTGAGTCAGTATGTTGGCAGCAGCCACTCAATGTTAGTGATGGCTGTTTAACAGTCTGAAGGCCTTGAGATAGAAGCTGTTTTTCAGTCTCTCGGTCCCAGCTTTGATGCACCTGTACTGACCTCGCCTTCTGGATGATAGCGGGGTGAACAGGCAGTGGCTCGGGTGGTTGTTGTCCTTGATGATCTTTTTGGCCTTGTTGTGCCTTCTTCACCACATTGTCTATATGGGTGGACCATTTCAGTTTGCCCGTGATGTGTACGGCGAGGAACTTAAACATTTCCACCTTCTCCACTACTGTCCCGCCAATGTGGAGAGGGGGGTGCTCCCTCTGCTGTTTCCTGAAGTCCACAATCATCACCTTTGTTTTGTTGATTTTGAGTGTGAGGTTATTTTCCTAACACCACACTCCGAGGGCCCTCACCTCCTCCCTGTAGGTGTCTCGTCATTGTTGGTAATCAAGCCTACCACTGTAGTGTCGTCTGCAAAGTTGATAATTGAGTTGGAGGCGTGCATTGCCATGCAGTCATGGGTGAACAGGGAGTACAGGAGAGGGCTGAGAACGCACCCTTGTGGGGCCCCAGTGTTGAGGATCAGCGGGGTGGAGATGTTGTTTCCTACACTCACCACCTGGGGGCGGCCCGTCAAAAAGTCCAGGACCCAGTTACACAGGGCGGGGTCGAGGCCCAGGGTCTTGAGCTTAATGACGAGTTTGGAGGGTACTATGGTGTTAAATGCTGAGCTGTAGTCGATGAACAGCATTCTTACATAGGTATTCCTCTTGTCCAGATGGGTTAGGGCAGTGTGCAGTGTGATTGCGATTGTGTCGTCTGTGGACCTATTGGGGCGGTAAGCAAATTGCAGTGGGTCTAGGGTGTCAGGTAGGGTGGAGGTGATATGATCCTTGACTAGTCTCTCAAAGCACTTCATGATGACGGAAGTGAGTGCCAAGGGGCGATAGTCGTTTAGCTCAGTTACCTTAGCTTTCTTGGGAGTTAGTCAGACCAGATTATCTTGTTTCTCATGGTCTGAGAGTCTTTAGCTGCCTTTGGCAAACTCCCAAGCAGGCTGTCATATGCCTATTTACTGAGGAGTGGCTTCCGTCTGGCCACTCTACCATAAAGGCCTGATTGGTGGAGTGCTGCAGAGATGGTTGTCCTTCGGGAAGGTTCTCCCATCTCCACAGAGGAACTCTAGAGCCTTGTCGGAGTGGCCATCGGGTTCTTGGTCACCTCCCTGACCAAGGCCCTTCTCCCCCGATTGCTCATTATGGCCGGGTGGCCAACTCTAAGAACAGTCTTGGTGGTTCTAAACGTTTTCCATTTAAAAATGATGGAGGCCACTGTATTCTTGGGGAACTTCAATGCTGCAGAAATGTTTTGGTACCCTTCCCCAGATCTGTACCTCAAAACAATCCTGTCTCGGAGCTCTATGGACAATTTCTTCGACCTCAAGACCTGGTTTTTGCTCTGACATGCACTGTCAGCTTTGGGACCTTATATAGACAGGTGTGGGCCTTTCCAAATGACATCCAATCAATTTAATTTACCGCAGGTGGACTCCAATCAAGTTGTAGAAACAGCTTAAGGGTGATCAATGGAAACAGGATGCACCTGAGCTCAATTTCACGTCTAATAGCAAAGGGTCTGAATACTTATGTAAGTAAGGTATTTCTGTTTTTTACTTTTAATACATTTGCAAAAATGTCTAAAAACCAGTTTTTGCCTTATCATTATAGGGTATTGTGTGTAGATTGCTGAGAAAAAACAATATTTAATACATTTTAGAATAAGGCTGTGACGTAACAAAATGTGGAAAAAGTCGAGGGGCCTGAATACTTTCCGACGGCACTGTTTGTACATAGGGAAAAGCAAAGCAGTCTCTAAGGTGCACGGTAGAGTACCGGGTGGTAGCCGGCTTGTAACAGTCTCTAAGGTGCACGGTAGAGTACCGGGTGGTAGCCGGCTTGTAACAGTCTCTAAGGTGCACGGTAGAGTACCGGGTGGTAGCCGGCTTGTAACAGTCTCTAAGGTGCACGGTAGAGTACCGGGTGGTAGCCGGCTTGTAACAGTCTCTAAGGTGCACGGTAGAGTACCGGGTGGTAGCCGGCTTGTAACAGTCTCTAAGGTGCACGGTAGAGTACCGGGTGGTAGCCGGCTTGTAACAGTCTCTAAGGTGCAGGGTAGAGTACCGAGGGGTAGCCGGCTTGTAACAGTCTCTAAGGTGCAGGGTAGAGTACCGGGTGGTAGCCGGCTTGTAACAGTCTCTAAGGTGCAGGATAGAGTACCAGGTGGTAGCCAGCTTGTAACAGTCTCTAAGGTGCAGGGTAGAGTACCGGGTGGTAGCCGGCTTGTAACAGTCTCTAAGGTGCAGGGTAGAGTACCGGGTGGTAGCCTGCTTGTAACAGTCTCTAAGGTGCAGGGTAGAGTACCGGGTGGTAGCCAGCTTGTAACAGTCTCTAAGGTGCAGGGTAGAGTACCGGGTCGTAGCCAGCTTGTAACAGTCTCTAAGGTGCAGGGTAGAGTACCGGGTGGTAGCCGGCTTGTAACAGTGACTAAGGTGCAGGGTAGAGTACCGGGTGGTAGCCGGCTTGTAACAGTCTCTAAGGTGCTGGGTAGAGTACCGGGTGGTAGCCGGCTTGTAACAGTGACTAAGGTTCAGGGCAGGGCACTGGGCAGAGGCCGGCTAGTCTGATGGCCCGGAGATAGAAGCTGTTTATCAGTCTCTCGGTCCCAGCTTTGATGCACTTGTCTCCTCCTTCAAGATCGCGGTCAGTCAGTGAGTCTCAGTCTGCGTTTGCGTCTGTGCATGTGTGCTCTCTGTCTGTCTGTCTGTCTGTCTGTCTGTCTGTCTGGCTGGCTGTCTGTCTGTCTGGCTGTTTTCTTTTCACCACAGCCCTGCAGTTGCAATTGAGGGAGACACAGTTGGCTGTTGTGCTACTTTACCAGATCCTTCATCCTCCACCTCTCTCTATCTCCATCCCCAACACACACACCTGCACAGACATGGGTGGTGGGGAAAGACAAGGGGAGGGGCTAGAGGGCTACTGTCACTGAAGATGGAAGATAGCTTTCACCTGAATCCAGGTGAAAGCTATGATCCCTTATTGTTGTCACCTGTTAAATGCACTTCAATCAGTGTATCTGAAGGGGAGGAGACAGGTTTAAAGAAGGATTTTTAAGCCTTGAAACATTTGAGACATGGATTGTGTATGTGTGCCATTCAGAGGATGAATGGGTAAGACAAAAGATTTAAGTACCAGGCGCACCGGTTTGAGTGTGTCAAGAACTGCAACGCTGCTGGGTTTTTCACGCTCAACAGTTTCCTGTGTGTATCAAGAATGGTCCACCACCCAAAGGATATCCAGCCAACTTGACACAACTGTGGCAAGCATTGGAGTCAACGTGGGCCAACAACCCTGTGGAATGCTTTCGAAACCTTGTAGAGTCCATGCCCTGACGAATTGAGGCTGTTCTGGGGGCAAAAGGCAGTGCCACTCAATATTAGGAAGGTGTTCCTAATGTTTTGTACACTCAGTGTATACTTTCATACATTTTTAAACTGGTACTAGGCTACCTTAAGACCAGTGTTGTGAGTCCTGGGGCGTCCTAGAGCAAAACAGTTGATATGTACATGTTCACGAGAGTCTCACCTTTCCATAGAGGGGCCAAACCGTTCAGATGCTACAGAAATGTTTGTGAGAAGACCAATTTTTGGGATTCTCCTGGTCTGACAAACACTGCTGTAGCTCGGCCACCTTCCACCACAGAAGTGAAAGGTCGACATTGGCACGTGGTGGATTGAGACGCAACAAAAAAACAGATTCTCTAGATTAGAAAGATTTTGATGGGGATTTTTTTATTATGCTAATTCGATTTCTGCAGGGGCTAATTTCATGGAATTTTACACATTTTGTTATGACTTATGCCATGTCAATGATATCTGAGTGAGAGTGACTAACAAAATGAATAGAGCCCCCCTGGTGGTCAGGGCCCCTGGGCACGTGCCCTGTATGCCCGGTTTGTTTTCGGCAATGATTACTACAAGTTTAGATAACTGGCTAGACTAACTTACCAATCAATGTTTTTTTAGCTGACATGGCTAATTGAGTGACTGTCAGTGACTGGCAAAACAAGAGAAACTGCTGTTGCACAACCAAATGTTGAACTTGCACCTTCTGTATTCTACTATTCTAACTCTCAACAATAAGTTGAGACCCCGACTGAGTGTATACTTTACTTGACTGACTTCATCAGGAAATAGATTGATGAGGGAAATATGTGTGGAATGGTACTAGTTAAACTACAGAATGCCTTTGATACAGTTAACCACTGTCTCCTAATCTCCAAACTGGAGGCACTGGGTTTAAGCAGTATCCCTCTAGGCTGGGTAAAGTCCTACTTGACAGGTCGAGAGCAAGTGGTAGAGGTTAATGGTTCACTGTCTCAGGCAAACCAGTAAGTTGTGGTGTTCTGCAGGGGAGCGTGCTTGGGCCTCTACTGTTTTTACTGTATATTAACGATATGAAAGATACAGTGCCATGCGAAAGTATTCGGCCCCCTTGAACTTTGCGACCTTTTGCCACATTTCAGGCTTCAAACATAAAGATATAAAAGAATCAACAACAAGTGGGACACAATCATGAAGTGGAACGACATTTATTGGATATTTCAAACTTTTTTAACAAATCAAAAACTGAAAAATTGGGCGTGCAAAATGATTCAGCCCCTTTACTTTCAGTGCAGCAAACTCTCTCCAGAAGTTCAGTGAGGATCTCTGAATGATCCAATGTTGACCTAAATGACTAATGATGATAAATACAATCCACCTGTGTGTAATCAAGTCTCCGTATAAATGCACCTGCACTGTGATAGTCTCAGAGGTCCGTTAAAAGCGCAGAGAGCATCATGAAGAACAAGGAACACACCAGGCAGGTCCGAGATACTGTTGTGAAGAAGTTTAAAGCCGGATTTGGATACAAAAAGATTTCCCAAGCTTTAAACATCCCAAGGAGCACTGTGCAAGTGATAATATTGAAATGGAAGGAGTATCAGACCACTGCAAATCTACCAAGACCTGGCCGTCCCTCTAAACCTTCAGCTCATACAAGGAGAAGACTGATCAGAGATGCAGCCAAGTGGCCCATGATCACTCTGGATGAATTGCAGAGATCTACAGCTGAGGTGGGAGACTCTGTCCATAGGACAACAATCAGTCGTATATTGCACAAATCTGGCCTTTATGGAAGAGTGGCAAGAAGAAAGCCATTTCTTAAAGATATCCATAAAAAGTGTTAAAGTTTGCCACAAGCCACCTGGGAGACACACCAAACATGTGGAAGAAGGTGCTCTGGTCAGATGAAACCAAAATTGAACTTTTTGGCAACAATGCAAAACGTTATGTTTGGCGTAAAAGCAACACAGCTCATCACCCTGACCACACCATCCCCACTGTCAAACATGGTGGTGGCAGCATCATGGTTTGGGCCTGCTTTTCTTCAGCAGGGACAGGGAAGATGGTTAAAATTGATGGGAAGGTATTGGATGGAGCCAAATACAGGACCATTCTGGAAGAAAACCTGATGGAGTCTGCAAAAGACCTGAGACTGGGACGGAGATTTGTCTTCCAACAAGACAATGATCCAAAACATAAAGCAAAATCTACAATGGAATGGTTCAAAAATAAACATATCCAGGTGTTAGAATGGCCAAGTCAAAGTCCAGACCTGAATCCAATCGAGAATCTGTGGAAAGAACTGAAAACTGCTGTTCACAAATGCTCTCCATCCAACCTCACTGAGCTCGAGCTGTTTTGCAAGGAGGAATGGGAAAAAATTTCAGTCTCTCGATGTGCAAAACTGATAGAGACATACCCCAAGCGACTTACAGCTGTAATTGCAGCAAAAGGTGGCGCTACAAAGTATTAACTTAAGGGGGCTGAATAATTTTGCACGCCCAATTTTTCCGTTTTTGATTTGTTAAAAAAGTTTGAAATATCCAATAAATGTCGTTCCACTTCATGATTGTGTCCCACTTGTTGTTGATTCTTCACAAAAAAATACAGTTTTATATCTTTATGTTTGAAGCCTGAAATGTGGCAAAAGGTTGCAAAGTTCAAGGGGGCCGAATACTTTCGCAAGGCACTGTACTTGCCGTCTTTTCCTTTATGCGGATGACTCTACACTTCTGGTGTCTCATAAAAGTAAAACTATGTTGGAGCGAATACTTAGCCCAGAGCATGACATTAGTAAATGGGTTGTAGGTAATAAGCTACTGTATCTCTGTACTTTGATAAAACTGAGGCAATTATTTTGGGGTCCAGACCTAAATTGTGTAGGTCCTCTGAAATCAGAGTGAAGTTAGGGAGTGAGATGCTGACTACTTAAATCTCTGTTAGCTACCTGGGATGCATCCTTGAACGAAGCTTGCGGCATGTGAGCATGGTCACTAAAGTGCAGGGGCGTGCCATGGGCCTGGGGCCTGGGCCTTCAGTGAGGTCCTACACAGTCCCACCCGAATTAATCCACGCCTTATTACCATCATTATGATGCCATGGCTCTAGACACTATACATTTAGACAGAAACGCAGTATAAAACCAGGCGTTGAGTCACCTTGAAATTGGAATTTTTATTCAGAGAATTGCAGGGGAAGAGTACAATACCTTTTCATTGTGCAGCTCCGTTGCCCTGCACGCTTGTTCGTTGAGCTGTAGATCCACTCGGGTGTCCCCAAAAGTTTTCAAAAGCACCATTGCTTGTAAGTGCCCAGCCGTACTTTGGTGTCTTGTTGCTGCCTTGGTTAGACAACTCAAGTGTGCTTCTCGGAGCCTGTGAGCCATTGATAGCGCTCCTAGTTGGAACTTTGAAAGTGGCGAACGAACCCCTTTCCCGCCTGTGACAGGCTTTGTAGCGTCGACGTCGGGCGACCTCTCTTGACAATGTCTAACTTTTCTTGAAAAGTTTGTCTTGAGAATGGCGTTATAATTATATCCTTGACTAAATCGATATCTTCTCCTCCTTCCGCCATTGTGGGTTGAAAAAACAGCTTAGTAGTACGCAAATTAATTTGTTTATCAAATTCAGTTTCCTACATTTTCATTTCCATTCACTTTAAGCTACAAGCGCCCGCACTGTTGATTCTGAAGGCCTGAGGGCAGATTTTAGACCCCTGGCAACACATGATGGCTGAATATGATTGGATAAAAGATCTAACATAAAGACCAGACCTCCAAATCTCAACCTGGGGCTGGAAGCAGTGCAACCAAGAGGAAAGCTATGAAATGAAGAGTATAACTCTTACTCTGGGGAATCATTTAATACATATTTGTGGGAAAATATATTTAAAAAATATATATATTCTGATGATGTTTAGGCCAGCAGAGAAGGCCTTGCTGGCCCTGACGGCCCACCACTGCTAAAGTGCTAGGGAAGTTTTGGCTAAAAAGTCCAAGCTGCCCTCATTCAATGTCATTTTGACTACCCTTGTACTTCCTGGTTTGGGGGCTTATCTAAATATATGAAGGGGAAGCTCCAGATAGCCCAGAATAAGCTGATCAGGGTAGAATTGAAGGTGAGTCCACGTATTCACATAGGCAGGAGCTGCTTTCAGGAACTCAACTGGCTGCCTGTTGAGGATAGGGTGTCCCAGATTAGACTGGGTCTGGTTTACAGGAGTATCTATGGTCCTGCCTGTTGAGGCTAGTGTGTCCCAGATTAGACTGGGTCTGGTTTACAGGAGTATCTATGGTTCTGCACCCAGTTATCTGACTGGTTACTTTTACCATGTTAGGGATGCACACAACCACAGCACCAGATCAGGTGTTGCTAATGTGTGCTTATAAAGGTTCAGGAGTAATGCTGGGAAAGGTACTTTCTTGTGTACCGGAGAATGGAATGAGTTGCCTCTGCCCATAAAAACAACATCCTCTCTGGGCAGCTTTAAAAATAAAGTAAAAAACTGTTTGATGTCTCTGTGCCCAAATGAATGTACCCTACGATGTAACTGCAATGATGAGATAGATGTTCTTCTTCTTTGTTTTCTTATCTCGCAGTCATCCTGTGTTCAGTCGTGTTTGATCTTGCCTAGCCATCTTGTCTCAAGAGGACCACAATGGAAATAAGTCCCAGACTTTATTGTGTGTTATCCTCCATGCTTTAACAATGGAAATAAGTCCCAGACTTTATTGTGTGTTATCCTCCATGCTTTAACAATGGAAATAAGTCCCAGACTTTGTGTGTTATCCTCCATGCTTTCACTCATGTGCATGTATGGCTTTTTCTAGTTTTATGTGTGCTTGTTTTTTTAAATGGTCAAATTAATAAACTTAACTTAACAATCTGTGTGTATGTGTCTGTGACTTTCAGGGCAGTTTTATTAAGGGGAGACATCCCTTTGATATGAGAATTAGATTCTGCCTCATCCTCATCCTACCCTCTCCTCCTCTCTCTTGTAAAGGTGACAGATGACAGTTGAGCACTGGATTATTGGAGAGCAAATCAGCACATTCTGCAGCCTAAATTCCTTCCTTTCACCCTCTATTAGTGTGCACAACATTTACGGCATCTACTGTTGTCTTCATATACAGTACGTGTGTGGAGTTTGTGGTTGGAGATACACTGCACGCCTACACATTCGATTTGAGAAGGTGTTGCTTGAGGTTACCAACCAATTACACAACAAACCGTCCCTTACAAAAAAGTCCCTCCACCACACCTCCCCTCTCTTCCACTCAATCCACCTGTGAGTACAGAGAGAGCATTAGAAACAGAAGACAGAAGGAGAGTTAGGCCAGCCACACGGCGCCCTCTATCTTCTCCTTCCCTCCCTCCCCTAACCTCTCTCCTTACCACATCAGGATACACTTGTTTTGGTGGGATCCGGTTTCAAACGGAACCCTGTCTTTCTCTGGTGTGCCGCAGGCCCGGTATTATTAGCAGACACATCCCGTCCCCTCTCAGTGGGCTGGTGGTCAGGGAGGGTCGCCCCTAACGGACTCTTAACCCCCCCACTGCCTTAGTAACCCCCCCACTCCACCGCCGACACACACATTCCCACCCTCCCCCAAACTAACTCACCTCACCTTACATTCGGTCCAGAGTGCATTGCAGAGTGCATCCCTTCGTAGGGATCTTTACAAGTTAAAGATCATAAAGGGATAAAGTAAGAGACGGCTGCTTCTCACTTACTGAGCTCTCTTTTCTCTTTTCTCTTTATCCCCTTTTTCAATCTCATTGTTTCCTTGCAATCCCTCTTCTGCCCCTATAGCTGAGCACCAAGCCTTTATGCCTCAGCATAGGAAGTTAAGGGCAGAGACCTAGCCCAGCAGCCCAGAGACTGAGTCACATGTCACAACTCTCTCTTACTATCCCCTCACTCTATGTGCCCCAAATGACCCTTAGGCCAGGATCTGCCGCTCCAAGTGTTGAGATAAGGTAAAGCATGACTCAGGTCAGCAGAAGCTTAGCTCAAGTCTAAACTCTAGTCCTACAGGAGTGAATCTGGGAATGCCATCCTCGGCTATTGTCATATAATTTTCATATGGCTATTCAGTATTCATACATTTGACATGCTTTCAACAGTTGCTAAACATCACATTAGGACCCACTGTGTGTTGTGGTTGAACTACACACTACCGTACAGATTAGGAGACTCCTGTCCCCACATACTCTTCATATCTCTGTCCAATAGCTATAGAATGGCATCATGCTAAGCTGATCCTCCACTGTAGGATATATGATACAGCCAGAGAACCATAGAGGGTAGAGTAATGATGAGGTCAAATCCCAGTGCAGTGGGAATGGCCTCTTATTCCCATAGAGAGGCACTGATCACGTCCCCTGTCCCCCTCCGCTCTGCTCCGCCACAATGTGCTTCTTATACACACTTGGGTTTTCTGTATGCACTGTATGTTACCGTACTATTTATTTTCCTACAAAACACAATATCTGTTGTCTGGTGACGGAGACCTCGCTTACACACATTGTGATTCTGCACGTAGCTGCACATTGCCTCTGTGTGTTCGCTTGTGAATCTTTTAGGCTTTTGCCTAGTTTGTTCCCAGATGAACTTTTTAGTACAGGTCAGAAAGAGATTATTTTTTCCAAGCGTCAACCCTCAGGCAACGCTGCCATCTGGTGCTGAGATCTGCTCTAGGGGTTTGTGTGTTCAGACCTGCTGAGTGTGTCAGGATACGGCCCTAATGGAAGGCTGGATATAGAGTCATGCTCCAAATCCAGGCCCACACTTTGATTGGGTCTGTTTGGGTCAGTATGAGTTTCATTGTGTTGGATCTCTTTGCATAACAGTCTTTCTATTTTACGGTATTTGGACTT
The DNA here is from genome assembly GCF_002021735.2 of Oncorhynchus kisutch. Taxonomy (NCBI): domain Eukaryota; kingdom Metazoa; phylum Chordata; class Actinopteri; order Salmoniformes; family Salmonidae; genus Oncorhynchus; species Oncorhynchus kisutch. Next base: position 34,631,979 of record NC_034174.2, read on the forward strand.
TACACACCTAAACAGGCCAACTGATTGTAGACTTCTACCATGTGCTCCCAAAAGGTTGTATCTAATACGGGAAAAACAGAAAAAGAGTAACACTGAGTCTATCTTGGTCATACAACGCTCTTGAACATCACCAGTAGTGCTTTGAGGTTGCCATGGTAATGTTGGCACAGAACCAGAGGAGAGTGGGTTGTGAGAGCACCTGTCTGCTGACTCTCAGGCTCACTGTTGCCCAATGTCTATCTAGTGCCAGTGCCGAAGTGAGGTGAGGCAGGTTGTTGTTCGTAAAAACACTGTGCACTCTGTGCTCCAGGGCTGTTGAAATGGAACGGGTCACGTGTGTCACTTCCCCCAGGGGTGCATGGCGGTTCTCAGGGGGGATGTTGCTGGCTAACCGCTGCCCAGGCTGGGCTTCCGGCCCTTGGGCAGCTCAGCCTGCTGGGGCCCCTCTCGCCCTCCAGCACCCTCACTATCACCCAACTCCAGACACTGTGTCAGGATACTGTGGTGACACAGCCCTGGGCCCTCGGTTCCTCCAATGTCAAAAAGACTGATGGGAGGATAGGGGAAGAGAGATGCTTACAGGTATGAGGAGTTACTGAGTGACGGTGTTCTTAATCATCAATGTAGCGATCTTCTTCTGCACTGTTACACAGACATGTGTTCTGGCATAGTTTTGCCATGTTCAACTTGACTCTGTGAGCCTAAAAAATGATTGCAGGCCCACAAAACATAGCCCTTCAACAATACTGTAACTCCATCACACTACATATACTTTGACGTTATATGCTGTTGATTGTGTCAGTGACAGTGAACTTGTCATAGGTTTTGATCCTAACTGAAGATGTTCAGATCTGAGTTTGTCGGCACTAATAATTAACCTCAATAATTTCCTACAATTCCATGTATTTTGACATGGTTAAGGCTGTATTCTTATTATAACAAAATCAATGAGGGTCTGATTGTCGAGCTTTTATTTAGTTGATTGTAAGTTCTCAAAGATTTTAGGCTATTATTGAAACATATATAGGGCCATTATCTTTTCCACATACTTTCTGTTTGGTTTTAGTGATTTAAGTTTACACTGAAAGCATTTTTCCATCGCAAACCCGTATTAAATGTTTTTTGTGGGGCAGGTCGACCACCAATTTGACCACCACAACATAAAGGACAATATGCCTGCTTTGGTTTTTACCCTTCTAACTCAACCCTGGCTGCAGTGATCAACAGTTCTCTCTTTACATATCCAACCACAAGGGGGTAGATTGTCTCTTATCCCACATCAAGTTACAATAAAGACCAAAATGTCAGTCAATGATATGACAAAAGAGACATTATAGGAAAGTGTGTGTGAAGGGTGGACTGGTCATAGGGCAGTCAGGGTAAATGGCAGATGGCCTGGTCCGTTTTTTGTCCAGTCTTACTTGAGGGTTTTGCCCAAAATTGTCATTCTTTGGCAAATACCCTGCTGAAAGAAAACTGCATAGACCAACATACATTTCAAACTGGTCTATGCTGGTCTGATGCTGGTCAAGCTTGTCTGACCAGCACGGTCTAGCTGCAGGGTAGTGCACAGACCTCTGGTGACCAGCATAACCAGGTCTATGCTGGTCTGATGCTGGTCAAGCTTGTCTGACCAGCACGGTCTAGCTGCAGGGCAGTGCACAGACCTCTGGTGACCAGCATAACCAGGTCTATGCTGGTCTGATGCTGGTCAAGCTTGTCTGACCAGCACGGTCTAGCTGCAGGGCAGTGCACAGACCTCTGGTGACCAGCATAACCAGGTCTATGCTGGTCTGATGCTGGTCAAGCTTGTCTGACCAGCACGGTCTAGCTGCAGGGCAGTGCACAGACCTCTGGTGACCAGCATAACCAGGTCTATGCTGGTCTGATGCTGGTCAAGCTTGTCTGACCAGCACGGTCTAGCTGCAGGGCAGTGCACAGACCTCTGGTGACCAGCATAACCAGGTCTATGCTGTTTTTTTCAGCAGGGTAAGGAGGGCCTCAAGGGAAAACATGGGCCAGTGTGTTAGAAATGCCTGGGACAATTTCTGTGTGTGTGTGTGTGTGTGTGTGTGTTTGTGTGTGTGTGTGTGTGTGTGTGTGTAGAGAGAGATAATGATAACTGAAGCGGTATGATCAAACTACATCTGTGAGGGGAGAAGCCAGCTTGAAGCCTTTTCATCTCTAATAAAGGCTTGTTTTTATTAAGCCAAGCGCATCATTCACCTCCCATTCAAGAGAGAGAGTGTGTGTGTGTGTGTGTGTGTGTGTGTGTGTGTGTGTGTGTGTGTGTGTGTGTGTGTGTGTGTGTGTGTGTGTGTGTGTGTGTGTGTGTGTGTGCATGAGCATGAATGAGTGTGCTTTTCTGGAAGTAGTGTTTATTCATAAGTACAGTGTGGTCATTTGTACAAGTTATTGAGCTTTACTGCATATAGTGTCTGATATTCTGAGGACAGCGCTGTGCTTGCTTTGCTGCAGGCAGTATGTGTTTGTGCTTGTCGGTGTGTGTGCATGGGTAGTGTGTGTGAAATACTGTGGCTGGTTGGGAGTCTGCCTGCTCTCTGTCCATCTGTCTACATCAGCCTTGCCCCCCCCCCCCCCCCCCCCCCGGTGTTATTATTAGCCACTCAGAGCTTGTTGGACAGACTGGCAGCTCGTCGCGAACGCTGCTAAAATGGGAACAGCAGTTTACACACCCCCTCACCCACCACTACCACATAGCCTCACCATCCCCAACGCACACACTTACACCCCGCAGACACCCTGCACACACCTGCACACAGACAGTGCTCACACACGCACTCTAAACTCCCAGAAAAGCTCTGTGAACCACAGCCAGAGAAGGAGCCGCCCGTCTGACGCCAACTCCAGAGGACAGCCAGAGGTCAGTATGTGTGCGTGTGTACATTTGCGTGTGTGTCTCGTTCTCACTCTGTGTGCAAGAGAGTGAGCGAGCTACCAAGGTAGGCTTCATCGTGCCCCTAATGCCCATCATGATTGTGTGGGATTTTGGTGTGGGACAGCGTGAAAGCTGTTACAGGTTATGTGTGGGTGGTACCAAAACGGAGCTGTTCTCTGTTGAGTGTCATAGCATCATTTCAAAAGAAGCACAGTTAGGGTTTGGCTGAGCGATCCCACAGCTGGAGTCAGAACACAGCGGCCTGGAGGCCTGTGGGTAAAGAGTGCTGAGTTGGCTTTCGGCTGCCTCTCTGTTGTACATTAGTACATTATCATGTTATCGGGCCATGGTTTGGAAAGGTCTGAGTATCACCCAACTGATGACTGACCCCTCTCTGCGTGAAGCTGGCACCAGTCAGAGGGAATGGGTGCCAGGAGAAGCAGCCACCGTGTAACTAGG